>NW_010921710.1:5630-60424 GCF_000633955.1 Camelina sativa
AGAACCATAGCAAATATGTAAGAATCCCCCATCCCACTAGAAAGATCAAATAAGAAACCTCTCCTAAGACTTGAAAACCAAAAGAGAAAAGGGTAAAAGAAGAAGAAGAAGTTAAAGGGTAGCACTAGGATCATTTGGGTTTAGACTGATAGGATAAGCACTTTGGGTGCCTTTGGGTAGACAAGGTTTTGTTCTTGTATGTGTCTAAGTGTTCTTACCTTTAGCATTCTTCTAAAGCTCAATCCATTTTTTATGAGAGAACCTTGATATTGATAAGCCCCACTCAAAAAAGAGACCATCATTGTCTCTAAACCTTTATCTCCAAGCCAAATGAGTTTAAGCATTGCATAGAATTGATTCATGTTCTTGATTAATGAATGTTAAAGGAAATAGTTGATTTGAATGCATGTGGATATCTAAGGTTTAAATCAGTAAAGGTTGTGATATGCTTGTCTAAAATCTCTAAGTACAGCTCATTCAACTTGCATCATAGTACTAGTAACTTGGACATTGATTCTAGATAGTCTATTTGCAAGCTTTAGGAGCTAAGATCCCACTTTCAAACCTCACCTACCTTTTATGTCTTGTTTATTTGCTTGAGGGCAAGCAAAGACTAAGTTTGGGGGGGTTGATGTTCATATATTTTACCATGTTTTCCCTTAGTATATTCACATCTTTTGCATTTTTGGCTAGCCATTTTCACCATTAATGCATAGCTTTAGGACTAATCATGCATTAGAGTTTAGTTGCATTGCATTTGCATCTTTTCATGCATAAACAGGTGATTTTGGAGCTTAAGGAGCATGGAAACAATCCTGAGGAGAAGTGAAGCAATCTTGAAGGGAAAGCAAGAGAGTTAAGGCTGAAGAACCAAGGTCCAGAGTCCAACTCGACCAAGCACTCGACCGAGTGGGTAGATGGACTCGACCGAGTGGAGTGTGCACGAGAGAAGCCAGCTCGACCATGGACTCGACCGAGCACTGGTCGAGTTGACCGAGCCGTTGACTACTTTGACTTTTTCTATTTTTAGGGCTTCCACCTCCTCACCTATATAAGGCCTTGTACCTGCAGCCACCAAAGTGTGCAACTTTTTAGATATTCCCTAAACCTAGTTTTTACCTTTTTTAGTTTTATTCCTTTTGCATTTTTATTTTTAAGATCTTGTACTTCCTTAAAAAAGAAGACTAGATTCTTATATTTTGTTGGTTCTATAACTTTCAAGATATTGAGAATTTGAGTTTCATCCTTTCATCAATATTGAAGATCTTTGTTTAATCTTTCTAATAATGCAAGTTTCAATATTTTCTGGGTTTTTGACTTTGATCACCATGTATTGTTGTGAGTAGTTTCCTTAGGATCTTGAGGATGGGTTAGGATGGATTGATCTTGTGGTTTGTGTGACTTGGTCAAGCTTGATTGTTGTAGATCTCTTCTAGGGTAGATGATCTTAATGCTGATTCTATATCTGAGAGGGTAGAGTCTGATTTCAAGCTTCTTAGCATCACACCAATGTTTAGGAAGCATAGATAAGGCTAGATCTAGAGCTTACCATTAGGCTTGCTAAGAGATTAGAGGTCTTGTTTGGTTTGAGATGTATTGCTTAATGCCTGCTTGTGTAGATTCTTTACTGTGTGAGAACAAGTCTAGAATTGCATAGGTTTGATTGTTTCTTGACCATGAGAGTGGGAGAAACTTGTCTTAGATTAATATGTCTAGAGGTTAGCTCAAAGTTTGCTTGAGATTTGTTGACCAAGTTAGATAACCACAATGATTAGTTCAGCCCATGAATCCCTCCTCAAGGCCTTCTTTGTTTATTGATTTTTAAGTCTTAAACCTGTTGCTTGCTTATTGTTTGATTTGTTTTTGCATTGCTCTGTTTTTATTGTGTTGCTCTGTTTTTGCGTTTAGTCCAGCTCGACCCTGCACTCGATCTACACTCGATCGAGTGCTTGCTTGAGTTCTTCCCCAGAACTTTGGTTTATGATTTGTAGTTGTCCTATCTTATCTCTAGTCTCATTCTATTTGCATTTCTGTTGCATTTACCCATTGTTCTGTTCATTATTGTCTTGCATTAGGTGATTATTGTAGTTTCTATTTCTGTTCTAGCTTCATATTAGTCATAATAATTCTGTTCCATTTACATTTAGCATCTAGTTCTTGTAGTTTACTTTCTGCACTTTGCATTTTCATCATAGGATTGTTAGTGACAAACATCCTTTACATTTGGCTTGACTTAGTCTCATATGCATGTCTTAATTGTTCACAAACACTCAGATAGGATTGACACCTCTTATACTGCAACTGCATAAGGGGAATTGAAACACCTTACCATCCATTCATTCATATCTCACCATTGCATACATCATCATCATTCACCACCACCAAAAAAAGCTAGTTTCACATAGGCACCACGTCGCATAGGACTTGGTCCTTATACGGACCGACACTAAACGCGACCGTAACCTGTTCCTTTACATTGATCACAGTCTTGTCAGTCAACCATTTTAAACGATAGGGACGAGGGTGGTTTGTGGTAGGGAGGGACAATTTTTTGACTAGACTGGAGCTTGCCACGTTAGTGCAAGATCCGCCGTCTATTATCAATCCACAAACCTTCCCACTTACAGTGCACCGGGTGTGGAAGATATTATCGCGCTGGCTTGCATCGTCGGCGGTGGCTACGCTAGTGTTGAGGATGCGTCTGATCATTAGGAGCTCTCCTACATCGGGTTCAGCTACCGCCTCCTCAAGTTCTTCCTCGCCTCGTTCTTTGGCTTCGGCTTCTTGTCCATCGGACTCGAGCTCGCCTGACTCGGTGATGATCATCGTGCGTGCGTTCGGACACTCACGAGCGTAGTGGCCTCTCCCTTGACATTTGAAACACACAATGTCACGGCTCCGGACGTCGGTAGTGTTGCATCGCGTATCTTGGCGCTCGTTGGTGGCCAGCTCTCTTGGTTTGAACCTTGTGTCAGCATTGGTCGCCTTAGGCTTCTCTTGGGGCCGGTTCGAGGTTGACGCATTTGGAGACCAACTTGGGACTACTTGAGCTCTAGTGCGACTCGCGGTGGCGTTCTTCTTCTTGATCTGACTTTCAATTTGAACCGACAGATGCAACAACTCCTCGAAGCCTTGATGGTTGGTGTTCAACCTTGCGCGCGATTCGGTCTTGTAAACCATCTAAGAACTGAGCAATGAGTGACTCTTCCGAGTCTTTGACTTGAAGTCGATTGCGCAAATGCTCAAACTCCTCGAAATATTCCTCCACTGTTCGCGCGCCTTGAGTAAGCCTCCGGAACCTCTTCTAGAGCTCGCGGTGGTAGAACGGAGGCACGTATTGCCTTCGCATCTCGGCCTTTAAAACCTCCCAAACGATGATCGGTCGTTCGCGGTTGCGATGGTTCTCAGTTTCAAGTCGATCCCACCAGGTGAGAGCGTACTCAGTGAGCTGGGCCACGACGTACTGGACTTCGCGCAACTCTGGATAAGCGTGACAGGAGTACAAGTGCTCCATGCGACTCTCCCATTCAAGATAAGCCTCCGGATCTGATTTACCGGCGAAAGTGGGCACGACCATCTTGTGGCTAGGCTCATGATATCTTGGAGCTTCGTCATACGGATCATCAAGTCGGTGGCGTCGTCTAGGCCTTGGCTAATAATCCTCTCCGGACTGGTCGCTTTGCTCCGGTTCTTAGCGTTGACGCCTCATCGGCATAGGATCCTCACTCGGTGGGTTTAACAACTCGAGGCGGTTCATACGCTCGGCCAGTTGCTCAATGCCGTGGCATAAAGCTGCAAGAGTGACTCCTATTTCGGGTGAAGGTAGTGGATTTGCTGGTGGTTGCTGATCGGCCATCGTCTGTATGGTCTATGGTGACGTGTAGCTTGTGTAGCGGTTTGTATTTGAATTTAAACCTCGCAAGACAAAAGCAAAACACAAACGCGTGAGTATCAAACTTTCAAGGACCACACAAATATTTTTATTTCGTCACAAATGATTGAGGACATCTCACAAAATTCAAACCTAAGACCAAACAAAAGCAAAAAGCAAAAGTACTACGCAACAAGATATGCTTTATGACCAAAAATAAAAACACGTTTACGCAACAAGATCCTTGCTTTATCGATCTAAAAGTTTCTACACAAGAACATGGATGAACACTAAGACGAACATGATGAACACAACGAGCAATAAACAACCTAAACCAACACTTAACAACACCAAACATGCACCAAATTAAACCAAATGACTAATCGGAACATGCGAAACGAGATGATGCATACAAAGCTACCAAACAAGCTAAAGATCGAAACTTTAAGCAAAAGTAAAGAGTTTTAGAAAGAAACAACCTTGCAAGAGCTTTTGAAGCTCTGATACCAAGTTGATGTGACCGAGGGTTGCGGATGCGGAACGGTCGGAGGAAGCGTCTTCGGACAGAGCGAGGTGCGCGAAACTTTCCTCGGACAAGGTTTGAGATTTCGAAACTAGAGATGATTCAAACGGGAGAAACGGAGTTTGACAAAATTCCAACGAGCCGTTTGAGAAAACGGTAGTGAAGCCTCTATTAGGTCGGATGGATGTGATGCGGACGGACGGATGGATCGGCTTTTGGATGGATGTGATAAGAAGCGATGGTGATTTCGAGATGAAATGAAACAATGAAAGAGGAGATGGATTTAATGACGACACAAGAGGTTTGGCTCTCCTCTTGATACGGTCGCTAACTAACAATTAACCCGGTTCGAGGTTAGCTAGGGTTCTTTCCTTAGACAACCCCGGATTGAACTAATGAATGGAAGAAGACAAGATCAAATAATCTCTCTTTGAGAAAAGTTTTATTTTCATTCAAGTCTAAAGAACTACAAGAGAGCTAAGAGAGGTTTAAATAGCTAGGTTGAGGAAGGGGCCTAAGGACACGCGGACTCATCTTGGTCCGCACATCGTCCTTTGACGTGTTCTCTTTGCAAATAGAACACGTCGCCTCCTTTGACTAACAAGCTTAGCCACAAAACACTCTCAACGTTCAAAAGAGAATATTCCAATTTCAAATTAAACCAAAAACAAAAGGAAAAAGATAACCGCCTTTGGCCTCGACGCGGGAAGCGACTTGACGTTTTGCACTAGGCTCCTTGCCTTATTAAAACCCCCACCGGTAAACCCAATGGGAAAACCCCGAAGTGAGGAAAAAGAGTACAATTCCTCACCTTAGTGACTTTGTTTGCCTTCACTCTTGGGTAAGAGTGAAGGCGACGCGAACTGAACCTTCAAGCTCTTCATTGGCCGAGTGTTTTTGCATGAACGATCGTACGAAGAGGTTGATCCGCTGCTTGGTCGCCTTTGCTGAGCTCCTTGATCGAGTCGTGGCTCCCGGGAGAACTATTGGTGCCTTGGTCGCGTCGGGTGCTTGAGTCTTGGCCGCGTCCGGTGCGTCTTGGTCAGGCGTCTCGGTCGCGTCCAGCGTGTCTCGGTCGGCTTCCTGTCCAGTGCTCACGTCACCAAGAGTCAGTGTCGGTCAACACCAGGAGGGTGTCGGTCGACACCACCCCTTTCAGCAGGTGGCTGATGCTTGTGTCCCTAGTTTGTTTGTGTTTGTTTGTTGCTTGTTCAACATTAGAATCTCAGTTACTTGTTGAAACAACCCGACCCGTTTTTTTTTCTAATAATAAATACAATATATAATTAAGCATCCCATACTACTTAATTAAACCAACCAAACCACAAATTCAACAATAAACCAATATGCACAGCGGAAACATGTAAGAATTGAAAAAGAATGAGTTTAAGGTAACCAAGGAAGTGTAAGAGAGTATGAAAACGTGTGGAGTGTGAAGAGAGAGAGAAGTGTAAACAATTGTGAGAGAGAATTGGAGTAAGAGATATTTTCTCTTCTTACTTCATTAGGAACATAGTTACAATCTAATTATAGACATCTACACACAAGAATATTCTCCTAAGATACTCTACACATTTACAAATGGAGATAGTGACATCTCCTTAACTATACATGTGACTTCTCCCACTTGTGCAACTCGTCCAACGGCTCCAACGAGGAAGGTTCTCGAAGACTAGAAGACTTGTGATCGTTGGAGGCTTTCCTTGGTGGACCGGACTTGGTATTCTCGTTGGTTGTACGGACGGCCCACTTGGTTTGATGGTACGGACGTCCGTACGGTCGTACGGACAGTGGTGTGCTACTTCATACTCCTCCTCAAGCTTGACTAAGATCATTGGTCAAGCTTGACAACATAGGCACCCACCTCATTAAAAACCTTAGTATAGAAAACCTCTTGGGAAAAACTATACACAAGGGAAAAAGAGTGTAGGTGCCAAGTAAGGAACCTATGGCCGAGTGAGATCCATGAGGCCAAGTTTCGGGTGAATGTATTCGCACACTTGAGGGCTTGCTGCTTTGGTGAGAATGTCAGCAAGTTGTTCTTTGCTCTCGGTATGACACGGTAGGACAACTCCAAGCTTGATTTGCTCTCGAACCTTATGACAATCCACTTCGATATGTTTGGTTCTCTCATGAAACACCGAATTGGTTGCTATGTGGATGGCGGCTTCATTATCACAATGCATTGTGATCGGCTTTGTTGATTCAATTCCAAGATCCTTGAGAAGAGCTTTGAGCCACATTAGTTCTGTGGTAAGCTTCCTCATAGCTCGATATTCGGATTCAGCACTCGAAAGCGATACAACCTTTTGCTTCTTACTCTTCCATGTGACCAAGTTACCACCAAGGAACGTGCAGTAGCCATTAGTTGAGCGTCTGTCTCCACGATCTCCGGTGTAGTCAGCGTCGCAATAGCCTACCAGTTCGGTGTTCTTGTTGCGCCCCATCCATATACCTTGTCCCAGTGAGCCTTTGATGTACTTGAGGATTCGGGTCAGCATGTTCCAATGGTACACGGTAGGGTTCTTCATATGCTGGCTTACCTGGTTCACAGCAAAGCAAATGTCAGGCCGTGTGATGGTTAAGTAGATGAGCTTACCCACTAGGCACCGGTAAAGACTGACGTCCTTGAATGGGGCTGTATTGAGCTCCCCCTGTCCTCCGGCCTTGTAGTTCTCTTCAAGTGGCGTTGACACTGCTTTTGATCCTAATTTTCCTGTCTCACTCAACAAGTCAAGTGCATATTTCCTTTGAGACAAAAACAATCCTTCATCCGATCTATAAACTTCTATTCCAAGAAAATATTTCAATTCCCCTAGATCTTTAATATCAAAGACTGACTTCAAGAAGGTTTTAGTGTCTTGAATACCTACTGAGTCGCTTCCAGTGATGATGATATCATCAACATACACTAGAATGATTACTATACCTTTGGTGCTTGGTAATGTGAATAGGGTGTGATCAGCCTCAGACTTACGAAACCCTTTGTCAAGTAGAGTGGTGCTTAGCTTTTGGTACCATGCCCTTGGAGATTTTTTCAAGCCATAGATCGCTTTGTTGAGCTTTAAGACCTTTCCCGGACCAATGGTGTCTTCTAAGCCCGGTGGTGGCCGCATATACACTTTGTCTTCAAGTTCTCCTTGCAAGAAGGCGTTCTTCACATCCATTTGCCAAAGTTCGCAATCGAGGTTGATGGCGAGTGAAAGCACAACTCTAACAGTGTGAAGTTTAGCCACCGGAGCGAACGTATCAAGATAGTCCTCCCTATACGTTTGCGTGAAACCTCGAGCAACCAGGCGTGCTTTATAGCATTCGATCTCCCCATTGCTCTTATATTTGATAGTGAAGATATACCGAGAGGTGACAGCCTTCTTGCCCTTGGGTAAGTCAGATTCGTCCCATGTATGGTTTTGAACCATCGCCATGTTCTCGGCATCGACCGCTTCTCACCACACCTTGTGATGCTTAGCCTCATCATAGTTCCTTGGGATCCAATTTTCATCAATATGACCAAGGAAGACTTGATGATCCTTAGGAAAATGAGCAAGGGAGCACACGGCTTGAATAGGGTGTGCAACGGCCATGTTGTTGTAGTAGACCGGATTGTGCTGCGAGGCAATACGTTGGCTGCGTCGCAATGGTGTTACAGGCGTTGGCTACGTCTTAGTGGAATGACCTCTTCATGATCAATGTCCTCAGGATCATCTTCTTCAACTTCGTCGTCATGGGATTCAATGGTTTCTCCCAGATGATCCTCATCGTCAAGAGTCTCCGAGTGAGTCTCTTCATGATTTAATTGATCCGTCAGAGCAGGTTGAGTGTTGGATTCCCTGGAGCTGCTTTCTATAGGTGGCTCAGTGGGTGTTGGAGGTGTTGACCCGGAAGATTCGTTGATGACCCGATCATTTTCGATGCCTAGCTGCTCAGGGATCATTCGGAGGTTTCGTGTCCGATCGGATGGAGAGGTTGATAGATCGCGAAGTTCGTCCCAATTTTTCTCATCATAGAACCCTTGTGACTCCACGAACTTGACATCACGCGATACTAGAACTCTCCTCGTTTCCGGCTCATAACACTTATACCCTTTTTGAGTTGTAGAGTAGCCGATAAACATGGTTTTAGTACTTTTAGCATCAATCTTGTCTCGGAGTTCACCTGGTCTCAACACATAGCACACACAACCAAACACTCGTAAGTGATCAAAGGTAGGTTTTTCATTGTTCAATACCTCAAATGGGGATAAGTCGTTGAGAATCTTTGTTGGTGTGCGGTTGATAAGATAACAAGCTCCGAGTACGGCATCTCCCCAAAATCGTTTTGGAACCCTTGTGTGGAACATATAGACTTTGCTACCTCCATGAGATGCCTATTCTTCCTCTCAGCCACTCCATTTTGTTGTGGTGTGTATGGACAACTAGTTGGGTGAAGAATTCCATGTTTGGCTAGATATTGTTTAAAGGCATGACTTGTGTACTCTCCACCATTATCTGATCTCAAAATTTTAATCTTGGCATGATAGTGGTTAGCAACATAATTTTGAAAGTTAGTAAAAGCCTCAAGAACTCTATCCTTAGAAGGAAGCAAAGTTAGCCAAGTATATTTTGATTTTTCATCAATAAAAGTCACAAAATACTTTTGATTTTCTCTAGATAAACAAGGAGATGTCCAAACATCAGAATGAACTAAATCAAAACATTTCTCATAAATAGTAGTAGATTTAGGAAAAACAGCCTAGCAATGTTTACCAAGAATACAAGCCTCACACTCATCATTTTTAAAAGAAATATTAGGAAACATTAAAGTTAAAGCTTTAGTGTGAGGATGTCCTAGCCTAGCATGTATGATAGAATCATTAGGTTTAACAACAACCGAATTAAAACAAGATGCAGAAGAAGAAGATAAATTCAAGTCCTCAAGCACATAGAGATCATCCTTGGAACCTCCTTGGCCAAGAACCTTACTTGTCTCAATATCCTGAAAATGAACCTTGTTAGGACCAAATATTGCATAACAATTTAAATCAGTAGTGGCTCTCTTAACCGAAAGTAAGTTAGATGTAAAATTTGGCATATAAAAGGCTTTAGTTTCTTTATCAAATAATTTCAAATTCCCAATGCCTTTAACTGGTACTTTCTCACCATTAGCTATCACCACATCACCATTAGCCGGTTTAATATCACTAATTAGCCTAGAATCACTAATCATGTGATGAGATGCACCAGAATCAACAATGAGAGGTTTAATTTTGTTTGAAGCAAGAAAGGTTTTACCGGAGGCCTCCTTGAGGGCTTTGATGAGGGCGTCAAGGTCCGACTTCCTCACCAGCTCCAAAGACGCTGCTAACGCCGCTCCATTCCCCTCAAGAACATGGCCACTTGGTGTCGAAGTTGTCGCCTCTCCTACCATGTTTGCTTGGTGAACTCTCGGTCCACCTCAGCTTGTTCCTCCACGGTTTATGCGGAGGTGAGGATGGAGAATCCAACAGCAGCTCTTGAAGTGGCCAACCTTCTTGCAATGCTCACATACCGGTGGGTTCTTGTCATTCGGTTTGTAGTGGCCTCGGTTTGCGGAGGCCACCTCTGCCTTATTGGCGGTCACTAGCTCCCCCTTGCCTCCAAATAGCCCCATGGAACCATGTTCCTTTTGAATTTGGTTGCAAACATCGTCGAGGCTGGGGAGCTTGTCAGATCACAAGATATGCTTGATAAGGTCATTGTAGGAGGGGTTCAAGGTCAAGAGTAGGCCAAACACCTTATCTTGTTCACGCCTCTCGTTCTAGATGACCGGATCTATGGTCGCCGGCTGGAGCATGTCTAGTTCAGCCCAAAGGGACCTAAACTTCCCAAAATGCTTGGTAAACTCCATGTCTTCTTGGTTGAGATTGTTGATAGCCCTCTTAATCTCGAAAATTTGGTTCACATTGGTAACATTCCCAAAGACATTCTTAAGGGTGTTCCACAAGTCTTTTGCTGTCTCGTAATAGGAGTTAGCTTCAAGGATAGGAGCGTCTAGGGAGTTTTGAATGATGGCTAGAACTCCTTGATCTTCTTGAAACCACTTGTTCTTTTCATCCGTGACAAGATCCTTGCCGTCTTTGGTGGTCTCGCCACTTGGAGCTTCGCTCGTTTCAACATGGGACCAAAGTCCTCGGCCACATAGGGCTGTCTTCGTGGTTCTAGCCCACAGTAAGTAGTTCTCTCCCTTGAGAGTAACTGGAACAATAAGAGTGTTGGTGTTTTCCATGGTAGACTCATTGGTTTAAGTGTTTATCCAACGGGTAAAAGAAAAAGAGATTTTAAGAACAAAGAAGTTTGAGAACAAAGAGAGATGATGCGGAAGATTGTGGTGGTGATGGAGTCAAGAAACAGGAACAATCTGCTCTGATACCATGTACGAATTGAAGAAGAATGAGTTTAAGGTAACCAAGGAAGTGTAAAAGAGTATGAAAACGTGTGGAGTGTGAAGAGAGAGAGAGAAGTGTAAACGATTGTGAGAGAGAATTGGAGAAAGAGATATTTTCTCTTCTTACGTCATTAGGAACATAGTTACAATCTAATTATAGACATCTACACACAAGAATATTCTCTTAATATAATCTACACATTTACAAATGGTGATAGTGACATCTCCTTAACTATACATGTGACTTCTCCCACTTGTGCAACTCGTCCAACGGCTCCAAGGAGGAAGGTTCTCGAAGACTAGAAGACTTGTGATCGTTGGAGGCTTTCCTTGGTTGACCGGACTTGGTATTCTCGTTGGTTGTACGGACGGGCCACTTGTTTTGATGGTACGGACGTCCATACGGTCGTACGGACGGTGGTGTGCTACTTCATAAAACATACCAACAATAGAAAACCAACATATCATCAATACAATAGCATTCCTAACCATTCTAGCCAAGGTTCCAACAACACAAGTACTAAAAACCAACATCACAAAAACCGAGACCCTAGATCATCCTCCTACGTCACATACCTGCACACCACAAACAACAATTGAGATGCGTAAGTAATATCACAAATACTTAGTGAGGCAATCCTCCCATCTACTGGGCTATACATACAAGAAACTGAGAAAACAATGTTTAACAAATAACAAACACACACAAACAAAACAGTTAAAACAGACGTCAACCGCTGCTGACAGGAATTGGTGTCGACTGACACTACCTCAGTGTCGATCGACACTCCTCACTTGGTGTCGACCGACACCTACTTGGGGTCGATAGACACCAACTCTGCAACTCGTTTGCACAAAGCCAAAAGTCGAAGATCCGCTTCCCAAGAATAAAACACAAACAGCCACAAAACAAGCAAAACAAAGGATTCTCAGGCTTAGATCAGCCATGGTCATGCACTCACCTCTTTTGCAGGAAGTTTCTGACCCAAAGTGACGAATCCAACACCTTAGAAAGCTTCCCCTTCGTTCCTAGCACCAGATCTCCACTCCACAAGAACAGATCTCACTAAAACAGCTTAGAATCTCCAAATCCCCTCAAGAACACTCTCTCTTCTCTCTTTTCTCTTTATAACGGCCAAAGCAACCTCTTCCCACGACCTAGGTCAAGTTTTCCCTTAAATACATCGGTTATGAGCTTTAATCGAATCAAACCAAACCAAAACAACGAATTAAAACAACCCTGTTGTACCAAAATTGATAGTGTCAATCGACACTCCCCTTGGTGTTGATTGTCACCCACTCCCAAAACTCACAATTTAGCTCGCGGACGTCCTCCAATCTGCAAAACACCACTACTCGACCGCAAAACTCACCCAACCACCGTCGTAACGGTTTGCACCACCCAACCATCCGGTCTACAGCAACCAAGACACCACTGGTCCACACCAACCTGACCCCATTGGTAATTCCATCTCGACCTCAACGGTCAACACCATCCTCACCCCACTGGTCTGCACAATCCTGACCCCACTAGTCCACACAATACTAACCCCACTGGTCCACACAATCCTAACCCCGCTGTTCCACACAATCCTAACCCCACCGGTCCACACAATCCTGACCCCGCCGGTCAACACAATCCTGACCCCACCGGTCAACAAAGTCCTAATCCCACCGGTCAACACTAATCCCCGGGATTAACCACCATCAACCCCGACATCCACATTCGGTCTCTATGCTCATCCACACATACTAGACATTATTTGCTCTCAACTCCTCCACTCTCAGGTCAAAACCCTTGAGCCATACTGATCTCACTCTCAAAACACCGTCCTCGAGTCATACTGTCTCACTCTTGGGTCGTCACCCTCGAGATCTCGGTACCAGGGGAACCACCATCCTCTCAAGGGAACCACCATCCCCTCAGGAGAACCACCATCCCCCAGGAGACCCACCATCTCCTCAGCCGCTCTCAGGGCCCACCACCCCTCAAGCTATCGGTATACAGGGGAACCACCATCTCCTTAGGAGAACCACCATCTCCTTATGAGTTGTTCAGAACCCACCAATCCTAGAGCAAACAAGTCTTGATGTCTCTAAGCACTTCTCGACAATTCCATGGTCCATGTAAGACAACACAATGTCATACTAACCTTCATATACTTCTTTCCAAATACCACCATGACCACCACCCGGTCACACTGGAACATCCTACCCTCAAGGTAGTTTCCATACACTTTCCAAAAATAGCAAAGTTCTAACTCCCATAAAAACTTTCCTTTCTTTAGAAACTTTCTATTTATAGAAACTTTCCATTTATAGAACCCTTCTATTTATGGAAACTTCCCATTTATAGAATTCCTGAGCTATTTCATTTCCACATGACACACGAGTCAAAACTTCCATAATAGAAACTCATCTTAATAAAACCTCAAATTGCAACAATCGTTCGTGGTATCCAAAATAATGAAAAACAGAACAACTTAAAAAAATAAAAACAAGCTCCAGATCTGCTACTCGGTCCTCCCGTTGTCCAA
Organism: Camelina sativa; assembly: GCF_000633955.1. Taxonomy (NCBI): domain Eukaryota; kingdom Viridiplantae; phylum Streptophyta; class Magnoliopsida; order Brassicales; family Brassicaceae; genus Camelina; species Camelina sativa. The sequence continues at coordinate 18,964 of NW_010921710.1, forward strand.
GTCGTATAAACTCACGGTGTTCCTCCTGTTTGCGCTCCCGGCTGTACCCCTGGTTGAGCTACCGCCACCGCCGACGGCTGTAACTTAGGACAGCGAGGCTTTACATGCCCTACCTCCATACAGTGAAAGCACACTCGAAGATCCCTCTGCGGCCCATCCTGGACCACCCTGGCTCACCCCTGAAGTGCCCTCCAATTTCCTCTTTTGTCCCAGATTCGGTTGAGTCTCACTCGTCTGAACTGCTGGACTAACCGCCACTTCTTGTGCCCGGATATCCTCCTCAATCCCTGCTGTAGTTTCAACCAACTCTACACGCGTGACATAACTCTGTCCTCTACAATGAATCCTCAGATCCTCACGAAGAGCCCTCAGGAACCTCCTAACCTGAGCCTCCTCAGACTCCATCACCCGACCCCCATATGACAGAAGTCGACTGAACTCTAAGTCCAGCTCCCGCACTGACCGAGTCCCTTGAGATAACTGCATGAACTGCACCTCCAACCAGTCTAATGCCTCCCTAGGAATATACGTGCGGTTGAACTCCTCCACAAAGTCAGCCCAAGTCATCTCCCTCTACACTCTGCTAGTAACCACTGATCTCCACCACAACTGAGCATCACCAATAAAGTTGTGGACCCCTATGTCCATCCAAAACTCCTCAGGACATTGGAGAGTCTGGAAGTTATGTTCCACACTTGTCCTCCACGCAGCTGTGGCAGTAGGATCCATACCATCTGAAAACCGCGAAGTATAAATGTTATGCATCTCCCTCATCATAGACACATAACAAGCATGAGCTCTCACATCTGCAGCCACTAGCTGCTGCTCCTCCGCCACTGCCACCAATGGTGGCACTACCTGAACCTGAGCTGGACCCACTTCCGGTATCCGCTCCAACAGCTGTGTCAACAAGCCTGCCAGATCAACACATCCTACAGGGGCTCCACCTGGTGGGATTCCCACACCTATAACCCCAGTACCACCGGCCATTTGAGCACCGAAATCGCCCACACTGAACCCCTCGGCGCCTACGGTCCTATCAGTACCCCCACCGGCCACACTCATGTACCCCTCTTGGAAGTCCTGCGAGTCGCCAACACTCTTAGCTATCACACTCTGCTCAATAGACTCACTAACTACTGGAACTCTGCCCCTACCACGACCACGACCGCGTCCACGTCCAGCAACAGATCCACCCTTAACCATCTGCACTACCTAGAACAGAAAGCTAAGCACACAATTCAAAACCGCACAACACACACCTTACCAACAATACAGAACCAACATATCACCAATACAATAACATTCCTAACCATTCTATTCAAGGTTCCAACAACACAAACACTAAAAACCAACATCACAAAAACCGAGACCCTAGATCACCCTCCTCCTCATCGCCATGATTCCACGTCACATACCTGCACATCTCAAACAAAAATTGAGATGTGTAAGTATTATCACAAATACTTAGTGAGGCAATCCTTCCATCTACTGGGCTATACACACAAGCAACTGAGAAACCAATGTTTAACAAATAACAAACACACACAAACTAACTAGGAAAAACATACGTCAGCCGCTGCTGACCGGAGTTGGTGTTGATCGACACTGAGCCTCACTTGGTGTCGACCGACACCTACTTGGTGTCGATCGACACCGACTCTGCAACTCGTTTGCACAAATCCGAAAATCAAAAATCCGGTTCCCAAATCCTCTTAATCATCCGAAACTCATCCAAAACAAGGATTCTCAGGCTTAGATCAGCCATGGTCATGAGGATTCTCAATAATACAACACAAACAGCCACAAAACAAGCAAAAAAAAGGATTCTCAGGCTTAGATCAGCCATGGTCATGAGCTCACCTCTTTTGCAGGAATTTCTTACCCAAACTGACGAATCCAACACCTTAGAAAGCTTCCCCTTCGTTCCTAGCACCAGATCTCCACTCCACAGGAACAGATCTCACCAAAACAACTTAGAATCTTTAAATCCCCTCTAGAACACTCTTCCCACGGCCAAAGAAACCTCTTCCCACGACCTAGGTCTAGTGTTCCCTCCCTTGGTCAGATTGTAAAGACTTTGCTGAAAATGCAGGAAACAGACATGATATCTAACTTAGAGTTGCATCATCTTGTTTGTTCTCAAGTAATACCAATCAAAACGTCAACTAATATACCTGCTGAATTGGTCTATACCAATGGGAGCTTTCATTTTCGGCACATCCACATTTGTAGGTGTATGGAGTTGCCAATGTACGACACATTGTGGCGACATACCCTAAAACAGAACAAAATAGTTTAAGAAGAGAATATTAGCATAATTAACATGGATACCATAAAACATAAACACATATTTGGTTTATTTGATAAGGTAAGATTGCAAAAGATGAGAATCTAACCTGATGTTTAACAGAGCATTTTTCAAAAAATACATGATCAGCCAGTTTATCATAAATAACTCAAATTTTTAAGGCCTCATATATATCACAACTTCGGATGGTGGTGTGAGAGTGTGATTGAGTTTGTCTCTAGGCACGGTTTACCTCCTGAATGAAAATGTCACAAGCTTTAGCCAAAAGAACAGGACTATTCCAGCTGACCATCTGAAAAAATAAATTTATTTTACTAAACAATTTTGTTTTTCTAATAAAATCAATAAAACGATATATTTTTATCTGTCACCCCTATTTCATGATTAGTTGTGTTTGCTCGAGTAATTAACTATACACTTAACCGCAAGGTGGTATATACGGGGTCCAATCCACAAGGACCAATGGTACACTAAAGATTTGCGAGAGTCGTAAATAGCTAAAGCGGACGAATGTTTGTTTGTTTAGTTTTCAAGTTTGTAAATAAAAATGCAAAGAAATAAAATCGATTAACTTATAAGATTAAAACATTGGGCCATAGGGTATTTCAGAGATCAATAACTAATGAGAAAATAAAATATGGAATTCAATAATTAAGAACCGTTCTAGAACATGAACACGAGAATAGACTAACCCTCTTTCAAGGCATTAGAAACTAAACTTGACTATTAGTTTGCTAAAGTTTCATTTGCAACCTCCTAGCCAAATTTGCACTACAATCAAGTTCATTAAGTTCACAATGCGTCCGAACATCAACTTTCGAAGGCTAGAAATACATTGCTCAATTCACACTCATTCAGACATTCTATCGAACACTTGTGATGCATAGAAAAACCTAGAGTCTAAAACAACGTGATCAGTCCTATTTTAGCATTAAGATCATGTGAATCAAAGAACCTAAGGATTAAGAACTCCAAATAACAATTAAAACATCAATTCATTGAATCTCCTATTGGAACCCTAAAACTCAATTGGAGAACTACTCACACATAGCAAAAGAGAAAACAAAATTCATAGATGAAGAAAACATGATTAGAATGCAGAAATAATAAGAAAGGGTTTAGAAATCTTCTCCAAATTGTCAGTGAGGATGAATCTCTAGAATCCCAAAAGATTGGCTTACAAAAAGTCTCAGGTTGCAGAAAGAAAAGCATAGAATAAAACTTAGGGTTTTCCTCCTAGCAAATAAAAGGTATTTATATAGTTCTCCAAATAAGGTAAAAATGGTAACGGCCTAGTCAAAACATTTCTCTGCCAGGCAGATTTTTCAAGTAGACGGGTTTTAACGTGAAACTTGCCGGCTAAGATTATGTTTCTTAGCCAGGCGAGTTTCTTAGATAGGCGGGTTTTGACGTGAGACTTGTCGGTTCAGACTTTGCTTCTCAGCCAGACGGGTTCCTCAGATAGGCGTGTTTTAACGTGAAAGTTGTCGGGTTAGACTTCGTTACTTAGCCAGGCGGATTCCTCTTGTAGGCGGGTTTTTACATGAACCAACATCCATCTCATATGCTTGTTTGCATCCAGAATTGCTCATTTTTCTTCCATTTTCCTCCAAAGTGTTCTAAAACCTATAAAGACTCGATAAATAACTAAAAGACTCCAAAACACACTTTGACTCAATAAACAGTATAAAATAAGAAAGAAAAAAGACTCAAAACCGATAAAAACACCATATATCAACTTCCCCGACTTAGATATTTGCTTGCCCTCAAGCAAAACAAATACCTTTGCCAAGGAAAGAGGTTTGAAAACGCGAAAACTCACATATTCTTCTGGGATCATGCTATCAAACAAGTGCCTACAAACCACTATCACAAAGCTTATATCAAACCGTACTAAATTGTACTTTGCCATGACTGTAACTTCATAAATCCTTAGATCACAAAGACTTTCAGACTCAGGTAACTTAACCTTTTAATATTCATTAGTAAATGCGTGCACTCTCACAAAAGGGATATCGAACACATTATGGTCTAGGTGTAAGTACAATTTCAAGGTGGCTCAAGTGTTTAAGGTTTCCAGCAATGCGAACGGATGCAAATCATTATGCAAAATCAGAGTGAGACACATACCAATTGGGAGGTACACAACTTCCCTCTAACTCAGATCAAACCAACCAACGCAAAACCCCAAACAAATCATCATTTTTGTAGATGCTTTTGATAAATAAATAAGAGTAGTCTGACTTTTCCGGTTCCATTCTTACTCCTTTCCCATTTTTTTTTTCTTTCTCAGTTTTTTTGTTCTTTTTCTTTTCTTTTTCTATATGGGGGAGTGGAACCGGTTCTCGTCTCACAAAATTGCATCAAAAGAACTAAATCATGGGAACTCAACACATGCGTATTAAAATAACCATACAACCACAAAAACTCAATATCAATCACCCAAACAAACTACAATGACAATACTAACTAGAGGAAAGCTATGTCGGTCAGTTTACTCCGTAGTTTTTGCACATAAATGCACATGATGATAATGACCAAGAATGTGAGTGGTATGAAGCAAGGATATGGGTAAAGGTGTGGTAATAGACTAAAAACGAGTCTTGCCATTCATAAATTACAAAGTGGTAAAAATGGTGTAAACTAAACTCTGAATGTATGATCCATTACATGATTCTCAACCCCCTAAGTGAGATATAATAAGTCCATATTAAGTCCGAATAAGAAAGGCCAAGCTCAAATCATCCAAATTTCAAAGCGACAGGAATTATTGAAGTGATCAAGTCATGATTTTTTCTAAACTTCCAAGTCATCTTTAAACTATGCTAAATGGTCCCAAGGCAATGAATCAAGCATGGTGCAATTCCCTAAGAAAAGCTCATAATTCTCAACCAGCATTTTCACTCAGTAAAACACACTTTTGACTCGATAAAACAAACTGACTAACTCAAAAGAAATCAACAAACAAAAGAAAAACAACCAAAGCAAACAAGACTAGTAGACATATGACACCTTCCCCCATACTCGCTTCACACCGTCTCAGTGTGAAAACAAATCCAATAAAAGATGTCCAACATACTCAAAAGAAATTTAAAAGAAAATTAAATAGTAAAATAGAGAAATATCTGGTGGATTTCCTCCCACAAAGCACTTGTTTTGGGTCTTTAGCTTGACTGCTCAACTCAAAGTGTTAATCATAAGAATCAAAAGGTTGAGCCAATGGACCTTTAGTCCTTCTCCTGTTACCGCAAAAAACAATAGGCTCCAAGTAACACATAATCATCCATAATAAGGAGACAAAATAACCATCAACCAAATTTACTACAAATGTAGCATATATATTGAAATGTTCAGTAATGGTTGGATGCTCTTGAGAATCAAATGAATTTAGAGGAAAAATAAAGTCAATTTCAGGTTTAAACGAGGTTTTAACAAAATAATCAACTTCATCCCCATTAATCTCATACATCAAAATATTCTCATCCAGAAAATCAACCTCAAGATCTTCACTCTCATACAAAATTTTATCAATATCAAGCACAACTCCTAGGTAAGTTTCTTCAAGAAGAGAACTAGATATTTCAGGCATTGAAAACTTAAACTCGAGATTATGAGAATTCAAAGCACATTGATATTCAATATCAAAACATATTTCATGTTAATCCTTAGCAAGTTTTGCTGCTCTTAAAGTATCTAGTTGTTGGGTCTCACATATCAAATCATAACATTCATCAACGATCATGAGAGTATGTAAAATAGATGTCACATCTTCAATGCAAGGCATGAGAAAATCCTCAAAATCATGAGTGCCAAGAGTTGAAACGCATGTACCTTCTATTTCGCTTGGTGGAACCCAATATATTACCTTTTCAAGATCATGGGCTTCTTGTTCTTCAAGGGATGTAAGTTCCCTTCCTTCACATGCTGCCTGAAATGATAAGAGGTTCAACTGGATCAAAACTGCTAAATCACTCCTTACTAGTGTAGGATATTCCTGGTGAAGTTCATCTAACTTCACTTTCTGTTCCGGTGTAAGAACACTCTCATCAAATGGTGGCTCCACATAAAGCTCCTCCTCTTCTTCTTGTAGTCTATCATTGGATTCCATGGCCATCACCTCCTTTATACTGCGCATCATTTTTTTATTTTTATTTTCTTATATACACCTAAAACACGAAAAAAAAAAGATAAAATATTTGTTAGCAACAGAAATTAAAATGCTCTAGACTATAAACTAATCCTAAATATCTAGGTGACGCAATTGGTCCCTGGAAACGGCGCCAACTTGATTGCTTGAGTAATTACCCGATACACTTAACCGCAAGGCAGTATATATGGGATCCACAATGACCAATGGTACACTAAAGATTTGCGAGAGTCGTAAATATCTAAAGCGGATGAATGTTTGTTTGTTTAGTTTTCAAGTTTGTCAATAAAAATTCAAAGAAATAAAATCGATTAACTTATAAGATTAAAACATTGGGCCATAGGGTATTTCAAAGATAAATTACTAATGAGAAAATGACATATGAAGTTCAATAATTAAGAACCGTTCTAGAACAAGAAAACAAGAATAGACTAACCCTCTTTCAAGGCATTAGAAACTAAACTTGACTATTAGTTTGCTAAACTTTCATTTGCAACATCGTAGCCAAATTTGCATTACAATCAAGTTCATTAAGTTCACAATGCGTCCTAACATCAACTTTCGCAGGCTAGAAATATATTGCTCAATTCACACTCATTCAGACATTATATCGAACACTTGTGATGCATAGAAAAACCTAGAGTCTAAAACAAGGTAATCAGTCCTATTTTAGCATTAAGATCATGTGAATCAAAGAACCTAAGGATTAAGAACTCCAAATAACAATTAAAACATCAATTCATTGAATATCCTAGTTGGAACCCTAAACCCCAATCGGAGAACTACACACACATAACAAAAGAGAAAACAAAAATCATAGATGAAGAAAACATGATTATATTGCAGAAATAATAAGAAAGGGTTTAGAAATCTTCTCCAAATTGTCAGTGAGGATGAATCTCTAGAATCCCAAAAGAGTGACTTACAAAAAGTATTAGGTTGCAGAAAGAAAAGCCTAGAATAAAACTTAGGGCTTTTCTCCCAGCAAATAAAAAGTATTTATATAGTTCTCCAAATAAGGTAAAAAAGGTAACGGCCTTGTCAAAACATTTCTCAGCCAGGCAGGTTTTTCAAGTAGGCGGGTTTTGACATGAAAATTGTCGGCTCAGATTATGTTTCTTAGCCAGGCGAGTTCCTCAGATAGGCGGGTTTTGACGTGAAACTTGCCGGTTCAGACTTTGCATCTCAGCCATGCGGGTTCCTCAGATAGGCATGTTTTAACGTGAAAGTTTTCGGGTTAGACTTCGTTGCTTAGCCAGGCGGATTCCTCTGGTAGGCGGGTTTTCACGTGAACCAACATCCATCTCATAGCTTGTTTGCATCCAGTATTGCTTATTTTTCTTCCATTTTCCTCCAAAGTGTTCTAAAACCTATAAAGACTCGATAAAAAAACTAAAAGACTCCAAAAACACACTTTGACTCAATAAAAAGTGTATAATAAGAAAGAAAACAAAGACTCAAAACCGATAAAAACACCATAGATCAACTTGAACAGTAAAATTACTAACAATAACATTATCTAAATTTAACAAGAGATTTTTTTATCAGAATGGAAATTTTGAAAAACTCCAAGCACAATCAACAAAAATCATAGGATTATCGAAAAAGACAATATATGTGGATTTCATAACTCGTTTGATCCTCGTCTGAGATAAATCAACCTTTTCCTGTAACCATGTTTACACCAAAATAACTCAGAGAGTTTGGATAAGGGTAAGCGGGAAAATATATTTGAGATCTAATTATTTTATATAAATATGTTTTTTCTGTGATGATGCTCCTAGCAATACTAAAATGAATTACCTGTGGAATTCTGGTAAGCCCAAAACATCTCCAAATCTTGTTTTAGAATATCTCTCTTCCAAACAAAAAAAAATGTTACAATTTTAGTGTAGACCATCATACCAAAATGTTGAATACATGAGAGAAAAGATTTCAAGCAAAAACAAGGAAAAATGATAATGAATTTACCTCCCGGTTCGGAGGACAAGAAGACCTTTTTTGATCAACTCTTTTCCTTCCGCTATGCATAGAAGGCTTGCCATATTCTATCATCATGCAAGATTCTTGAATAGAATGATTTGGAATCACAGTTGATGTTGCAATGACTGGTCTCACCATGTTATATTTCAAAACAGATAATCAAAAACAATGAAGATGATGAAGAGAGCTTTTGTGAAAAGCACCTATATATATCGACCTAGAGCCATAACAAATAATAATTATCATTTAAAACACAATCAATATAACTTTATTCACTACCTAAATGAGAGTCCTAAAGAGGGAAAACAATTAATTATGAAACTAATATTTTCAAAATTGGATTATGTATGCTTGTTTGGGCTTATGAGGTTTGAATAAGAAAATCAGTCGCGAACCTTTTCCGTGAAGGTCATGCACCATGACAATTGGTCATCATGATTTTTCTATGTGGTGCGTGATTTTCATAGAATACTTTCTTGACTAGTTATTCCATATACAAGCGATACAAGCTTAAAGAGCTATACATTTACCAAAGTTGTAGAATTAATGTTTCAATGAGTTTTTTTCCCTCCTTAAGATTCTTAAACAAGTATTGAATCTAGTTATATTAGAATTCTCTTAAATGATAATTACTGTTTGTTATGGCTCTAGCTCGATATATATATATGTGCTTTCCACATAAGCTCTCTTCATTATCTTCATTGTTTTCGATTATCTGTTTTTGGAATATGACATGGTGAGACCGGTCATTGCAACCTCAACTGTATTTCCAAACTAATATGTGCAAAAATCTTGCATGATAATGGAATATGGAGAGTCTTCTGTGCATAGCGGAAATAAAATAGTTGATTAAAGAAAGTTTTCTTGTCCTGCGAACTGGGAGGTAAATTCATCATTTTTTTGCCCTTGTTTTCGCTTGAAAACTTTTATCTTTTCTCATATATTCAACCTTTTGGTGAGACTGTCTACACTAAAATTGTAACACATTCAAAATGTTCAAATGAATCACAAGCCAACAGCTTACGTTAATTCTAATGATGACATGTGTTTGCTCAGATTTTCTCACTCCACTAGAGAGAAACTAAACAAATGAACTAAGAGTGACATGTACACGATAAACAAAAGTAAAATCAATTTAGAACCATTTGATACCTTGTATAAGAAAAATAATTAATATTAAATTCTTTAACCCAAAAAATTGTTGAACACATTCCTCAGATTGGCTATGTAGATCAAACTAAAAAATCAAAACCTTCTCAGAACAAAAAAAAAATCAACCACTAAAAAATCAAATCCTTCTCAGAACAAAAAAAAAAAAAATCTTCTTCCAAAGCTAACACTACCTAAGAGAATGTTGTTATTTTAATACCTGATAAAGTCTCTTCAACCCTTGCCTCTCCTTTATCATCTTGATTTTCACTACCAAGACATCCATCCATGTCATGTTGTTCATTAATTAATTAAAATTTGCTCCTCCAGACATGCCATACATATAGTCTAAATTTGGTGTTATCATTTCTGTTATCTCCACTTTCCTAAAAAATTCAATCACCTCCTGTAAAAAAACAAAGCATGAACATTTGAGAAACTCTTATAAGGACAACAAACTGAAACTTATCATACCATCAACATAATGAAAAAGAATAAATGGTTCACATATTTATTAAAGCAGCAAAATTATCATTTAATTATGTTTTTCTATATTATATTTGAAAATCGAAGGGAAGTCTAACATCTCCCTATAACCAAAATATTGTATACGTGGATCCTTTAGTTTTTCTAAGAACATTAATGATTTACATGACACCTATGCGAACACACAAAATAATATTGTATGACTTAATACTTCCCAATGTGATATAAATGGTTCTTGAAGTCTAAAATTTTCTGAAAACTTAAAAAAAACTCACATAAGGGACACACTAACAAAACTCACATAAGGGACACACTAAGGTACTTATGTCCTCATCTATTTGTCAAACTGCCCATATAGAATACTCATGGAATTGGATCGACAAAGCAAATCAAACTGAACATGATATGTTTAAAAAAAAAAGGAAACATGAATTGATATTACTAAATTGAGTAAGAGTATTATATAAATAAAATTTTGATCAGAAATAACTTTTAAACATACAGAGAGACTGAAATCACACTAAGTAGTATCCAAAGTTGAAAGCTTTCATACAATAAAATTAACAGTTCATGAAGGACAGATCCACATACTAATATATTGTTCTATATGCCTTATCACTCGTAAAACAAAATACATCTTAATATTTGGAAAACAAATCAAAATAGAACATGAATATACATAAAATCAAGCACCTATGATTGAATTAAAAACGTTGATGTTTTGATACAGTAATCAATTGCAAGGAAAATATAGTAAATACTTCAAATCTAATCAACTACTGAATACGAAACACGTACCCTTTTTTGGAATTTCTCTTGGCTGACTTGAAACAATTAAACAACTTATTATTATTGGAAATTGATGAAAAAATGGATGAATAGATGAGAGTGGTTGTCAGAGCATTGGGTTAGATTACATGAGACAACGAAAAAAGGAAGTGAGGTCGAAGTTACAACTTCTTAAGGGATAGATTTGCTTTGGACATGAGGAAATTATACTTTTTGACATACAAGCCTATTAGTCTATCTTTCATTAGTCAAAGGAAGATAAAAATCCATTAATTAGGCTTTTAAGAATGATGTTGTATGCAATAATATCAGTCTTTCTCTCATTAGTCAAAATAAGATAAAAAATCCGGCAACTAAAGGAAAGATATCTTTGCTGTTGAGGATAAATTTTAAGTGATAATGTATTCAATTACATTAAACATTAGTCTCTCTCTCTCTCTCTCTCTCTCTCTCTCTCTCTCTCTCTCTCTCTCTCTCTCTCTCTCTCTCTCAATATTTGACTGAAAAGACAAATGCACTTTGGTGACATAGGTGGTCAAATCAATTCTTGTAAACCCCTCTTCTAACCGGAGTGTCACAATTCACTCCTCTAACAGATTGAAACGTCCTCATTGGGAACCAAGACCTTCACCTTGACAGTGTGAGCCCTCTTAACTTCACACTCGTCTGAGTTTGACTCTGATATCGTTTGTAACACCTCTAACAGCCACCTTTTAGTGGGTCCATGTCCACTACTAGCACATGGGACCACCTCTCTTAGCGAGCCTTATATCCATTCCCAGTCCCTGAGCCCACCCATATTCAATGACCGTTTGCTACGCTCGGGTTGCTTAACAGACTTGTTTACCAATCCTAAAAAATAACGAAATGATCTTTCATGTGTTTTGTCTTCACTTGCATAGTTTCGAGAATTATTTCCTGGAATGTCACCCAACCTGAAACTACTCCAGCATAAACACGATTAATTGAAAATTTCTCTTAGGATATTTGACCGAAAAGATAAGTATCAGGGTGTCACAAACCCTCACAATGAACACATATAAGAATACCAAACTTAAATTATATATATATATATATATATATTGTGATTTGGTTTGCCTATAGGATTTTATTCATTTAGTCAGATGGTTAGTTGAGATAGATATGATATGCCTCATCAAGATGTTTTCTAACACAAGAGAAGAGTTCTATGAAGAAAACATGTTTTCTATTAGTGGGAGTATTAAGGTTATATCGGGCCTTGTATATTAGGCTTGTTATTATGTCTTATTTATATCAATGACAGTTTATTAAACTTAGAAACTCTAGAGCTAATTATGTAGATATAGGATTGTAATGTTTATGAATGAAAACAAAGTTAGTTCAATACCTAATTCTACATGGTATCAGAGTAGTCGATCATGTGGATCTAAATTTCTAAGGGTTAGGGTTTTATAGATTTCTCTTGTAGACGTTGTCTCTAGATCTGTTTGGTGGTGAGGTTCACCGTCAGGTTTGTCGCGGAGGTTTCTTTGCCTCCTATGTCAGATCATTTAGATTCTTTGAAAGAGGGTATGTACTCTCTATATATGAGACGTGTTTCTCGGCTTATAATCTACAAAGTTTTGTAGATGTTTCTATGAGTAAAGGAAAGTCCAAAATCCAAGACCAAATAATGCCTGGAACGTGAGGCTATCGCCTGGAGGTAACCTTCATAGATCGGTCGGAGGAGGTGCGGGCCATGGAGACAGTTGCACAGGAGTCTTTGACTGATGGTTGTTCGAGATTTGAGGACAAATCTATGTTGGTGGGGGAGAAGTGTAACATCTGCGAATAAAATAGTCGGTACGCCAATGGGTCGATAGCGGTACGCTGACGAGTCGATCACGGTACAATCTGAGGGTCGATAGCGGTACGTTGACTGGTTGATAGCGTTAAGATTATCAGAACGGTATCAGGACGGTATCAGAATGGTATCAGGACGGTAATAGGACATATACCATACGGAACATGGTACATAAGGACACTGGCCATGAGTTTGGTAGACTAAGGGTATCCGAATGAGAATGGAGAGTTTGAGACTACTGAAGTAGTGAACAAATGTCTGAATTGAAGAAACGGAATCCTTAGCCTTCATGTAGATGATGCAGGCACGTAAGTTTCTGGATGAAATGGGATGTTTTGGTACTTAGTCTAAGTGACAGTCTGAGTGATAGTGCGAGTGATAGTGAAAGTGACAGTGAAGTAGGAACTATGGGATAAGGTTGCATCGGTGAAAGATGGATCGGGCCGATGGACAAGGCTGGATCGACATGACTATGGGCTGATGGATGGCCCGAGAGAATTGGAAACTCGGGAATCTTTGGGAAAGATTTAAGCCGACTCACGGGAATAGAAATCCGAGAGAAATGGAAACTCGCGGAAAAGGCAAAGTTAATCGAATAAGGATAGTAGCGAAAAATATGGGAATTTAGGGAACAATAGGGCTTATCATTTTGAGGAAACTCAAGGCGTTTTTGTCGACCCTATATATAGGATAAAACCCTTAAGCTCTCAAGAGAATTCCCATAAACATTCTTGAGCCACCGCGAGAAAGAGAGAGAGAGTTGCCATAAAGTTTAAACCGAGAGAGATCCTAGTCATAGTCGAGGAGAGAACGGTAAGTGTTTCTCCCCACCTTGATCTGTCGATTGTTATGGTTGATACATCGGTTATTAACGATGTTGGTCTGTCCGTGTAGAGGTGAGGATCAGATTTACGCATAGGAAGCAAGAGATTAACACCGTAGGTCGAACCCGAAGGTGAGTGCGCGACTGTGGTCGAGTTCTATTGTTGATCTCTTGACCGATGGTTATTTAGTCTTGATTGCTTGCTTATCGTGTTAATATTTTTATTGCAATAATCGATGGTTGGTCTAAACGATTTGGACAACTATCATATGGGTTCTTTGACATGCATGAATTGATTGAAATTGGATTGAGATTATTGAACTGAGCCTAGTGAGACGGGATGACCGCTCTACTAAGCAACCTTGTTTGCTTACGCCTCCTATTATGATCGCAGGAAATGAAAGGTCCGATGACCAGGAATTATGTGGCTGACCAGCTCCTGTGAAGGAAGGCAAGTGTGGGATAGGATGGTGGCTTTGGGTAGTTTTATTTATAGTTTGATATTTATGAGAAGATGTACTAGCCTATTGCATGGTTTTGGGATATTCGAACCTCTTGATTAATTTGAATGCATGTTTTTAGTTTATTTCACTTGGTGTTAATGCGGGTGTTAATGCGGCTGCACCAGTGGAGATGGGGCAAGTGCTAGGAGTACTAGCACAGATCTTGGAAAGAATGCCCCACCACCAGTCGCAAATCCGCTCGTACCGAATGTGGTGCCAGTGGAATTGGGCGCTCCTTCGTACTTGACCATCATGGACCACATGTTGAAATTGGGTACTAAGTACTTTAGTGGGGGAGCGAAGGACATTCCAATCCACTATCTGTCTGATGGAGTATCGGAAAGACATTGCAATCCACTATCTGTCTGGTGAAGCTCATGCGTGGTGGATAGGCATGGTAAACCGCATGACAAATCTGAATTGCTCATGGGAGACTTTTCATAGATTGTTCCTTCCAAAGTACTTTCCTTAAGAAGCTCTTGACCACCTTAAATAAAAATTCCTAGATGTGAAGCAGGAGGCTCGGACCATGCGAGAGTATGAGACCGAGTTTAACCAACTCAAGAGGTACGGTGGTCATGAGCAGGTTGAAATTCGTCGGTTCAGACCGAGATGGAGGATGAGCAGGTTCAGATTCGTCGGTTCTTGCGGGGCATGAGGGTGGATGTCCGTAACTGATGTATGATATGGAACTTTGGGAGCCTCACCAAGTTGGTTGAGAAGGCGGCCATGTTGGAAGATGGTCTGGCCAAGGAATCTCAGCAGCACTCCGAAGGGACCTCGGTACAGCAGGTACCGCAGGTGAACTCTAAACATTGTACCAGATCAAAACATACTGCAGGCCGGAAGCCTGCAGGTAAAGCTTCGGGTAGTGTACGGGTGTCTCCAACCTACCATAAGAGGCACTTGGGTCAGTACCGACATTTACTTGGTACGTGCCTTGTGTGCGGAGGGAAGGACCATATGACCAGTAGCTGTCCGCAAAAGGGGAACGATACGCAGGTGTGCTACCAGCGTGGCCAATCGGGACACATTCGACCGAACTGTCCAAAGCTGGCGACACAAGGGCAGAAATGGGTCAGCGAGGTGTTGTCGTTGCCACCACCGCTGAAACGGTCGGAGATTATGCCTAGGGTGTACTCGATCGCGGACGGGCAGGTGGAAGCAAGCACTTCACGGCAGATCATTGGGACCATACTCATGGGTGGTGTAGAAACTCATGTGATGTTCGATACCGGGGCTACGCATTGTTTTGTGAGTCCGTATATGATTGGGAAAGGTCGATTTCAGAAAGAACCCGGTGATAACTTTGGGTTGGTACAAGCGGCGGGTGGTCAAGTGATGATGACGTACAGAGTGGTACGGAACATCTCGGTCATGATGTGCGGTATGGACATGCCGGAAGACCTTGTCATATGCCGAATGAAGTCACACGATGTGATACTGAGTATGGATTGGCTTGGTAAACACATGGCCCACTTGGATTGCCACCGCGGACGAGTATTGTTTGAGACTACTAAAGGAATGTTGGAATATCAGGGCATCAGGCCAATCTTGGGGATTTTGTTGGTCTCAGCATTACAGGCCAAACAGATGATCAGAACGGATGCGAAGCTTACATAGGTTTTATCACCATAGAGGAAGAAGGATCAGAAATGGGACTCCAGGACATACCGGTGGTACGGGAATTTGAGAGTGTGTTCAGACCAATGTCCGGATTACCACCAGCACGTTCGGGCCCATTCACCATTGAACTAGAACCCAGTACGGCTCCGATATCTAAGGCTCTGTACCGTATGGCACCAGCGGAGATGGCTGAACTAAAGAAATAGTTCGGTGAACTGATGGAGAAGGGGTTTGTGAGGCCAAGCATCTCACCATGGGGTGTACCGGTACTCTTTGTGAAGAAGAAGGACGGAATCTTTCGACTTTGCATTGACTACCGAGGGTTGAATAAAGTGACAGTGAAGAACAGGTACCCATTGCCTAGGATCGACGAGTTGTTGGACCAACTCCAAGGAGCGACGTACTTCTCGAAGATCGATTTCGCCTCGGGTTACCATGAGATTCCGATAAAAGAATCAGACATCCGGAAGACGACCTTTTGGACAAAGTATGGCCATAATGAATTTGTGGTCATGCCGTTCGGGTTAACCAATGCCCACGCAGCTTTCATGAAAATCATGAACAATGTGTTCCGAGAGTACCTAGATGAGTTCGTGATTGTCTTCATAGACGACATCTTGGTTTACTCTAAGAGTGAAGAGGAACACGATACACATTTGAGGAAGGTGGTGGGAAGATTGAATGAGCAAAAGTTGTTCGCAAGAATTAGCAAGTGCAGCTTTTGGAAAAGAGAAATTGGGTTCTTAGGCCATGTGGTGTCGTACAGAGGAGTCTCTGTCAATCAAGAAAAGATTTGGTCCATAGCAGAATGGCCTAGACCCCAAAACGCATCGGAAATAAGAAGTTTCCTAGGACAGGCCGGTTACTATCGGCGATTCGTGAAAGTGTTCACAAGTATGGCCCAACTGCTGACCAAACTGATGGGAAAGGACGAACCATACGTGTCGTCGGCTGAGTGTGAGCAGAGTTTCTCGAAGCTAAAGTACATGCTTACGACTACTCCAGAACGGTAGAGTGATCGCCTATGCTTCTTGATAGTTAAGGAAGCATGAAGCGAACTACCAAACCCATGACTTGGAAATGGCAGCCGTAGTATTTGCACTAAAGATCTGGAGGTCCAATTTGTATGGTGGAAGGTGCGAATATACACGGACCAAAAGAGTTTAAAGTAAACTCAGTCGAAATTGAACCTAGGACAGCGAAGATGGATGGAACTGGTTGTGGAGTACGATTTGGAGATTAGCTACCATTTGGGTAAAGCAAACTTAGTGGCGGTCGCCTTGAGCCGGAAGAGGCTGGCCACAAGTGTTGAGAAGGACATGGAAAGTCTGCTAGGAATGATTGGAACCTTGTGGCTGAACGCACTAACCAAACAGCTGGAACCGCTGGGCCTTTGGGCCACAGATCAAGTAGATTTGCTGACCATGGTGCGGATCGCACAAGAGAAGGACGAGGACCTGATACGATTGTCCAAAATGGAAAGGACCGAGTATGAAACCTCAAACAATGGAACTATATTGGTAAAGGGCCGAGTGTGCGTTCCTATGGATAAGGAGTTGCGGACCGAAATCCTTAAAGAAGCTCACCAGTCTAAACTGTCAATCCATCACGGATCAACCAAGATGTACCAGGATCCAAAACGGTATTACCTTTGGTCAGGCATGAAGAGGGACGTAGCCAACTGGGTTGCGGCTTGTCAAACATGTCAACGGGTTAAGGCCGAAAACCAAGTACCGAGAGGACTGTTGCAAAGTCTACTGATACCCGGATGGAAATGGGACATGATAACCATGGACTCTGTCACGAGCTTACCGATGTGTGACAAAAAGGACGCCATATGGGTAATCCTAGACCGATTAACCAAATCAGCACACTTCTTGGCCATAAACAAGAAGGACGGAGCCGGGAAGTTGGCCGAGGTATATGTACAAGAGATTGTACGGTTGCATGGTGTACCTGCTAGTATAGTGTTGGACCGAGACACTAAGTTTACATCAGGACTTTGGAAGGCCCTGCAGAAGAGTTTTGGGACGAGAATAGATATGAGAACAGCCAATCACCCGCAGACAAACGGTCAGTCTGAACGAACTATCCAGACGCTTGAGGATCTTTTGCGAGCAAGTGTACTGGACTGGGGTGATAATTGGACGGGCATTTACCTTTAGCAGAGTTTGCCTACAATAGTATCTTCCATGCAAGTATAGGCATGTCATCGTATGAAGCTTTATACAGTAGAGCATGCCGTACACCCTTGTGTTGGACACAAGTGCGGGAGCGGAGTGTGTACGGTCGAGATTTTGTGGATGAAACAACTGAAAGTATTAAAGTCTTGAAGATTAAGATGAAAGAAGCCCAGGATAGGCAGAAGAGTTATGCGGATAAGCTTCGTAGGGAATTGGAATTTCAGGTTGGAGATATGGTATAACTCAAAACCATGACCTACAAAGGTAAAGATTGGGTGGCGTTGAACACTAAGTTGACCCCACGTTACATTGGTCTGTACCATATCATGGAAAGGATCGGGACGATAGCGTATAGGCTGGAATTGCCGCCGGCCATGGCATCTTTCTATCGGTGTTCCACATTTCTTTGCTAAGGAAACACATAATGGGAGGGGAGAATGTGATCTCCGAGCCACCATCCGACCTTCAAACGAACATGACTATCATCGGACGACCGGTCCGGATAGTTGGCACTAAGATGAGGGGTCCACATAAGAAGAAGAAGAGGTTAAGTTGATTCCGGTTGTATGGGATTGTGAAGGAGTAGAGGAAACAACCTGGGAACCGGAAGAGGTCATGAAAGTGAACTTCAAGAAGTAGTTCGATAAAAGGGAAGTTCCTGGGATGGGGAGCAAGGATTAGAGGACGAATCAATCCTAAGTGGGGGAGAAATGTAAAGACCCGCTCCCACTGTACCGATGGTACGTACGAGGTACGATACAAGGGTCGATAGCGGTATGCCGACGGATCGATAGCAGTACGATTTGAGGGTCAATAGCGGTATGCTGATGGGTCGATTGCGGTACGATCTGAAGGTCGATAGCGGTACACTGACAGGTTGATAGCGGTATGATTATTAGCATGGTATCAGGACGATATCAAGACGGTATCAAGACGATATCAGGACGGTAACAAGACATATACCGTACGAACCATGGTACAGAAGGACACTGGCCATGAGTTGAGTAGACTAAGCGGATCCGAATGAGAATGGAGAGTTTGAGACTACTGAAG
The DNA here is from genome assembly GCF_000633955.1 of Camelina sativa. NCBI lineage: Eukaryota > Viridiplantae > Streptophyta > Magnoliopsida > Brassicales > Brassicaceae > Camelina > Camelina sativa. The sequence continues at coordinate 37,842 of NW_010921710.1, forward strand.
TAGTAAACAAATGTTTGAATTGAAGAAACGGAATCCTTAGCCTACATGTAGATGATGCATGCATATAAGTTTCTGGATGAAATGGGATGTAATTAGTCCAAGTGACAGTCCGAGTGACAGTCTGAGTGATAGTGCGAGTGATAGTGAGAGCGATAGTAAAGTAGGAACTGTCAGATGAGGTTGCATCGGTGAACGATGGATCAGGCCGATGGACAAGGCTGGACCAACATGACAATGGGACGATGGATGGCCCGAGAGAATTGGGAACTCGGGAATCTTTGCGAAAGATTTAAGCCGACTCACGGGAATGGAAACTCGAGAGAAATGGAAACTCGCGGAAAAGGCAAAGTTGATCGGATAAGGATAGTAGCGAAAAATATGGGAATTCAGGGAACGATACGGCTTATCGTTTTGAGGAAACTCAAGGCAGTTTGGTCGAACCTATATATAGCATAAAACCTTTAAGCTCTCAAGAGCATTCGCATAAACATCCTTGAGCCGCCGTGAGATAGAGAGAGAGAGAGTTTCCAAAGAAGCTTAAACCGAGAGAGATCCTAGTCATAGTCGAGGAGAGAACAGTAAGTGTTTCTCCCCACCTTCATCCGTCAAAGGTTATGGTTGATACATCGAGTGTTAAAGATGTTGGTCTATCCGTGTAGAGGCAGGGATCAAATTTAAGCATAGGAACCAAGAGATTAACACTGTTGGTCAAAACCGAAGGTGAGTGCGTGACTGCGGCCGAGTTCTATGGTCGATCTCTTGACCGATGGTTATATATTCTTTATTGCTTGCTTGTCATGTTAATGTTTTCATTGCAATAATGGATGGTTGGTCTAAACGATTTGGACAACTATCATATGGGTTCTTCGACATGCATGACTTGATTGAATAAACCTATGTTGGATTGAGATTATTGAACTGAGCCTAGTGAGACGGGATGACCGCTCCTCCTATTATGGTCGTAGGAAAGGAGATGCCCGATGACCAGGAATTATGTGGCTGACCAGCTCGTGTGACGGAAGGCAAGAGAGGGAGAGGATGGTGGCTTTGGCTAGTTTTATTTATAGTTTGATATTTAGGAGAAGATGTGCTAGCCTATGGCATGGTTTTGGAATATTTGAACCTCATGATTAATTTGAATACATGGTTTTTAGTTTATTTCACCTGTTTTATGAACCGCTGTCGCATATTGTTAAACGAACGAGTTAAAAGTTAAAAGGCCCTAAGATTTTTTATTGGCCATGTACGGCTATGTACAGAATTTAGGGTCGGGGTCTTACAGTTACCTCATGAATGAAAATGTCACAAGCTTTAGCCAAAAGAACATGACTATTCCCGCTGACCATCTGAAAAAATAAATTTATTTCACTCAACAAATTTTTATTTCTAATAAAATCAATAAAATGACATATTTTCATGTGTCACCCCTATTTCATGATTAGTTGAGCAGTAAAATCACTAAAAATAACATTATCTAAATTTAACAAGAGAATTTTTTATCAGAATCAAAATTTTGAAAAACTCTAAGCACAATCAACAAAAATCATTATATTTTGGCCAAGCTCACGTTTGTTTGGTCCTTTGTGGATGGTGATTTTCGGATCTAGAAACTAAAAAAAGGAACAATTAAAAAGTAAAAAGAGAACTGTTAGGATTTGGTGTTTTGCACGTTTCGACAATCCAACGAACTCCAATCTGGCTGATTTTTGGGGGACAGTTATGTTACTCGGTGTTCTACATATTCAACAGTGGAGATCATGTTTCAACGGTTTTTTTTTTGTAATATATTTGAGTTTTAGCATTGCTGATCGTGCCTGGTATTTTTAGAATTTTTTACAGCATCTATCGTGAGTGTTTTTGAGATCCAAATATGAGATCTTCTCGGTTTGAACTGAAATTTTGTAGAGTTGTTTCTGAGTTGTTTATTTAGGATTTTTACGGTGGAGATTTGAATATGTTGCATGAATCTTAGCGAATCAAGTTGTTTAAGCGATTCAATCTCTAGTCGGTGTTTCCGTTTTCTCTTCTTCAACCTCTTGAGCTTATGGGGGAGAATAGAGAATGAAGATCCTCTCTATTTCTCTGAGATATGTTTCTCATTTCACTAGGTTCTATAAAGGATATAGGAAGTACTTGTCTTCCAACATGTATTTTCGTTTGTGAGTAGTGAACTTGTTCTTTGTCGCAATGTTCGTGTGTGTTTTCTTCAAAGCTGAGTTTTTATGAAGACTAGTCAATAAATCTTGGTGCATGATGTTGTAAAACTGTTGGTTGCGTGTTGGAAATTGATTATGAATAGTTAGTTAATTTGTGTGTGGTGTGAAGTCCTAGTCTTATCCTCTTCGAGTCTTTAATGAGATTCCACGGTAACTTACATTTTTGTGTGTGGTTTGGATTTGTTTGGTTACCCTTCTGTTCATGGTAGTGCTGATGGTTTGACTTAGAGGTAATGTTGTTGCTGGACGTGGACGCGGTCGTGAGACCCATTAAGCAAGGTGAGCTCATGGGCTGGGAATGGACATAGGGCCCACTAAACAAGGTGACGGTGGGGGCGTTAAAGTTGGAAGCTGATAACAGGATTTTCACCCAAAGTATCAATTCTCTATGCAGTTATAGTACAAAGGATTATCAATCCAAATGGTTGTGATGTTAGCAGATAAAATATGATCAGAACAATGCAAGTCAAGCCAAGCAATAGTATGGGTTTTTGACTATCAACCTAAAATAATGTAACATCCGTGAACCGGAATTCCGGTTTGGGAGTTGCATCGGTCGATGCAGATGGTGCATCGGTCGATACATGTTCAATTCTGTGCGTTTTGACTTAAGTCAAACGCTGCGTTTTGGGTTAGGGAAAACCCTTAGATGCGAGTTTTGTCTCATTCGTGGGTGTGGAGCCGTTTTTGAGAGAAACGAAAAGAGAGAAACTGTTCTTGAGAGTTCCTGGTGATTTCCGGAGATTTAAGGAGATTTAAGGCATTTCTTGGTGAGATCTGTAGCTGGGATCGTTGTAGGAGCTTCCTAGAGGCTTGTTCTTGTTTGTTTAAGGTTCAGATTCTTCTGTTGCAAAGGTAAGTGCATGACTATGGCTTATCTAAGCTAGAGGATTCTTTAATCTGCTTGTTGTGTGATGTTAGGCTTGTTAGTTCGATGCTATGGACGTTAGGAAGCTTTCTTGTGGCTTGGGATCGAGTTTTGTGGTTGTAGGAACGAAGATCCGGTGAGAAGCTTCGGGGAAATCACGGTGCTCGACGTTGCGTCGATCGATGCATATCTTACGTCGGTCGATGCAAGTGCGAGGACGGCGCGTTGAACTCTAGGGTTTTCGTGTTACGTCGAGCATGCGTCGGTCGATGCAGATTGGGTATCGGTCGATGCAAGTTACACTTGCATCGATCGATGCAGCTTCTGTGTCGATCGATGCTTCCCCATTTGGCATCGGTCGCTGCATGTGTGGCGTCGGTTGATGCTGAGTCTTGGTTTGTTATTTGACGTTTGTTGATTGTTGTGTGTTGGTTATTGATACTCTATTGCTTGTGTGTATAGCCCACTAGATGGGAGAATTGCCTTACTGAGTGTTTATAAAATACTCATGCATTGCAATATGTGTTTGTGGTGCAGGTAAAGGCAAAGTGTGATCGTGGAATCAAGGCAATGAAGAGGAGGATGTTCTAGGGACTCGGTTTTATGTTGTCTGGCATTGCTAGGTTGGTAGAGTTGGGTCATTAGAACATTGCTAGATTGCTGGTGCTATGATTCCTGTTGTTTTAAATATTGATTATGTTGGAATATGGTTATATTTTTATTATTGGATTATTACTGGATATTGGTTGGTTGTTTCCGCTGTAGAATGTTTTTGTGGTTAGGTGGCTAGTGGATATGGGACCACTAGTCGTAGTTTATTTTATTTTATTATATTTATTATTTATTATTTTTTTTTTTAAAGGGTCGGTCGTTTCAAATAAAAAAAAAGGAAATAAAACAAGAACCACACGACCTAAGCACACGATGCAAGCATTCGAGTACCGGATCGAGTGGATAGTCGGATAACAAAAAGTCAAGAACACAAAGATGAACAACTCAAGGGTATACACGAGGCTGGTGATCGAGTACCAGTTTGGGTAATGGGTCGAGTTATAGATAAAAGCTCCTAAGGATAGGGTAATCGACTCATAAGTGTTCCTGATCAATTTGGGATGTCTCACATGCCTCAAGCAAAACATTCCCTAGAAAATGAATCTCTAAACCTTGCAAATCCTCTCTCGTGGTAGAAACAATCAACCTTATTCACTCCCTTACCCAACTCTCGTTGGAGAAACATGACTAAGCAGGCATTAAGATCTGATTCATTATTGTCAATAAACTCCTTACACATCTAATCTCTTAGGCTAAGTGAGTAAATCTCTAGCATTAGTTGGTTCAAGCATTTCAACAAACATCTCTCGATGGCAAAACACCCTAGATCTAATCTCAACCTCTCGGTCTGAAACTAGCATTAAGCATACTAATTTAGAAAGGAATTTTCATAAAAAACAATCAAGCTAAGACATCCTAATCGATCAAGAACACATACTCACATATCCCATCCCTAGAAACTTTGATTCACTACTCAGATCTCATGGCAAACAATATGAAAACACAAACGAATGAGAATTGCATTGGATTAAGAGGGAAACTGAAGTAATGAAAAATACAGAATCGCAAATGAAAGAGTAGTTAAAAGAAGTAAAAATAAATTCCTAACAAAGCTTGAAAAGTGTAAATCGCTCTCTCTCTCAGTAGCTCTCGTTTTCTGGGTTCGTGAGTGTCTTCGCCTTGGTCGGCGAGAAAATAAGGAGCGGGATTTATATATGGAAGCCCCTTTGACCTAGATGCCCAACTCTGCCCGAAGGTCTGCACGAGGATCTGCATGAGGTTTGAGTCGTGTGGATGCTTGGGTAGGTCTTTGGGTTGTTCTTCTTGCTCTTAGATCTTCTTTGGTCGAGTTAAGGTTGGGACTGTTCTTCTCGCACGATCACTCCATCGGGTACATGCTCGGGTTTTAGCTCATTCTAGCCCTTTTTGGGCTCCAAAGCACATGTTTTCATCCAAAATGCACATATGCTACAATGCAGCACCCTAAGTAGCCTAAATGTAAATTCCTAAGGTTAAGGACCTAAAAATGCTAAGGTTGGGGTATATATAATGCAAAACATGGATAGAAAAGGGTGTCTAAAAGGTGTAAATTAGAGAGTTATCAACACCCCCAAACTTATCTCTTGCTAGTCTCTAGCAAGGAATTAAGAGGATGAGGTTTGAAAGTGGGGACTCATACCCTCAAAGTACCAAGCGAAGGATTCAATCCATAGTCCTTAAAGATAGTTTAATGGTGCTAAGATCAATCAACATACTTACAAATATTTTTCTATGCGTATTACCATGTATCGATCTAGTTCATCCTCCAACTAACAGTAAAAACTTGCAATCCCAAAGAACAACTCTTTCACATTCATTAAAGTGTTTGGCTAATTCTTGCAAATGGAAAGTGAATCAAGCTCAATCGGTTTCAAGGGTAAGGCTTTTTGGTGGTAGGTTCCAAACAATATCTTTAGGTGGTTTACTCTCAAAAGAATGAATGCTAGACAGTTGTGAAAACTATCTAAGATTGAGAATAATTCAGTCATACAAAGCTTAACTCATGATGATCTACCATTTTCTCATTCACTTTCTTTTTATCCAACAACCTAGAATAAAACCGCCTACAACCTTGATTTTAACTCCCTTTTTTTTTTTTACAATCCCTAAGGTTTTTAAGCTTGAACAGCTAGCTCTCTTTTACAACTTTTTTTTATTTCTTTGCTATACTCCTATTTATTTGTTTTCTTTTTCTCTCTTTTTTTTAGGAGACTATAGCAAGACTTTTCTCTTCTTTTTTTAGAGACTTAGAGCTAATTAAACTGAACCTTAGAGACTCTCTTCTTTTATTTCTCTTTTGATCCTCAACCCAACCCCAAATAAACATGCTAACCACCTATCTTTCAAAACCGATTCTATTAGCTAGTCCAAATGGTTCTAAACTTAGCTAAAGCTAGAGCCAGTTTTTTGTCTTTCTCAATACTCTCAAGGTTTCACAACCTATAGCACCATCAAAACATGAAAAGGCCTCACTCAACAAATCACAACAAGGCTTGAAAGTAAAGGTTTGGATTCAAGTGTAGGGGAAAAAAATTTCGGGTTAAGCGAAAAGATTGGCAAAAATTGAGTGCTAACCCGAGTTCAGAGTTACCATGAGCAGGCATTCAAGTTCCATAAGCAAGATAATTGAAGTTCAGGTTAAGTCAATGTTCAAGCAATTTTCACACAAGTGGAAGAAGCTTTCAAAAGACACAAGGTTTTAAACAAAGGTTCTTCATTTTTTTTTTTTTTTTTGAAATTGATCAAGCAACAATGAACTGTAATTAAGGGCTATAACTTTAATTCTAAGGTCGGACTTTAAACAAGGTGTTTTTAATCATTGTCCCCTAAAATGCATATGCAACAGCCCTATATGAAACAATCTAGACTCGATCCTATAATGTAAATGCACCTACATGAACACTCTTTTTTTTTTTAATTCAAATTTTCAAAATTTTTGGGTGTTTCTATCAAGTAGGTGCAGACTCAAATGAATAAAACTCATATGCAAAATTTTGAAATAAGAAAATAAGAAAATAAAACACAATGTTAAATACATTCTAGGACCCTCCCCCAGACTTAAATTACACAGTCTCTGTGTAAATAAAAGTCTGAAAAAAAAATCCAAGAACCACAAAACGGAACAACTTTAATGCAATGTTATTTACAAAGGTTGGATGAATGTGGTACCTCATGGGTTGGTGTAGAAAGAAGTCATAGCAGCTTTCATGCTCCCCAATGTATACTCAGGCTTGTTCACAACTTCAGTGGTTGCTGCACTTGGCTCATCAGTGAGCCCGATGATGTGCACGGACCTGTTGCTAGACCAGCATTCGAGTGATGCATCGGGTAGGGCATCAAGTATCCCATCGGTTTAGGTATCGGATAGGCTCTAGCTCATTCAAATACCCACGTAACACTTAATGCCGGTTATTCGTGGAAATCAAAAACACTAAAGAAAAGAAACCAAAACAACAAAAAACTTAAGTCATATTTACAAGGAAACCTTTGGGCCTCCCAAGTGAGCATGTTTAAAGTCACTAAGTCTCATTGTTCACCATTCTCGTGCTTTGGAAGGGTCATAGAGGAGATGAAGTCCCCTCTGTTCTCAAAGATTGCATTGCTCCCCTTATATATGGGTCAATGCTAAATGAGATGTTTATGCTAGTAATACTCAGACCTTGCCTTTCTTTCTTTGGAGAAGAACTTCTGACTTTACCATGGCGATTCTTGATTTGCCCACCATCAGATGAGGGATTTCTTTGCTCTTGTGGTTGGTGAAGCTTTGGGATGAAGTCTGGGCATTCTGGGTGACTTGGTGCTAGGCCTAGTGACTTAAGGTGCTCGGTCGAGTGGTAGTTTGAGCAGTAGGTCGAGTGACCTAAAATCTCTGTTTCTACCCCCATTCACACCCTCAAAGATTCAGACTTAATTTCATGACCTTTCTCTTTAATCTCGAAAGTCCGCCCATCAATAGTTGGCTTTTTCTGCTCAAGCTCTTTAACTTGTGGGTTATCCTTCATTTCAGCATGTTCTAACAAACAATCATGACTCAAGACCATCATTGCCTGCTTATCAATATAAGCCTTGTACTTTTTCAGCATTTGGTCTTTAAACCGTCCTGGAAATGGCAAAGGTGGCAGATAGGGAGGAGGCATAAACCAAACTGGATTTTCAGAATATTGAGCAATGACTCAATCAAGCGCTCGACCATGTGCTCAGCCGTGTGTATGGTCTAGTGGTGCAAGCTGAGTTCTCTTCTCATTCTGCACTTCTGGTTGGAGAAAATCCTCCCCATCTTGGTTGCCACTGTCCTCAGTGAGCTTTGTAGGTAGTTCTTTGAGAAATATAGCTTGGGCTGTGGCAAAGTCTTTGAGATTGTTAATTGTTGTCCCATTGAATATTCCAGAAGAAGGATATGCACTCTTGCTCTCTAGATGAAGCATTCTGCAGGTTAAAGCTTCAATCTTGATATTAAGGGCATTATATGTGCAGTCAATCTTGTTATTCATCTATGTGATCTTCTTACTTGTTTCCATAGCTCCATTAGCTTGACCTCGTAGGAGTTGCTGAAGCAGACTCTTCATCTCTTGATCTTGAGCAGGAGCCTCCTTGGGTTGTTGTGGAGGATAGACTGGGACCATATACTGATTATCTTCACAAACAACATGTACTTGCTTGTGTTGGGTTAGAAGGAGTTTATCTAGCCTCTCAAGCTTCTCATTTAAGGCTTTTAGTTCCTGTCTATGCCCTTCCTCGTAATCAACACCTCCCCTTAAGCTGGGATCATATTCCTCACTGTAATTACCATTGCTCTGAGCAAGATTCTCTACTAATTCCCAACCTTCATCAACATCTATATTCATGAAGCTTCTATTGGAGGCTGTGTCTAGAATTCTGAAACTGGGAAGAATACCTCTAAACAAAGTACTCAACAAAGATTCATTGTTTAATTCATGATGTTGGCATTGTGTCTGGTAGCCTTTCAAGCGCTCCCATGCTTCACTAAAAGACTCGCCATTATGTTGGAGAAATCCTAAAATTTCGCTCCTCAAACGTGTAGTCCTTGTACTAGAGAAGAACTTTGCAAGGAAGACCTTCTTACAATCAATCCAAGATGTGATTTTTCCAAGAGGTAGAGTCCCCACTAATGGGCTTTATCTCCTAGAGAAAAATGAAACAATCTCAGCTTCACGGCATCCTCACTAACTCCATTTATATTGGTGAGGCTAGAGAACCTGTCAAACTCATTAAGATGTGTGATAACATCATTATTTTACACATTTTAGCTATAGTTTTAGTATGCATTTAGGAAGAGTTTAGTATGATCTCAAGGATTTAATGTCTATTATGAAGTATTTTAGGTTTCAAGAAGGTTTTACAGGTTTTATAGCAAAAATGATTAAAAGACAAGAAAGATACGTTTTAGGAAAGATTCAGAGCTTTACAGTACGGGATACTTTTGAAGAACTTCCAGAACTCGCATTTCGACTTACTTGGTGTCTATGGAAAGCTGGAAGAGTCAATCCATCAAGCCATCAGGAAGTTATGCCTGATTTACCGAGGCGTGTTATAAACCGACGTAAGGAGAACCAATCAGCCAAGTGGACTTTAATGACGGCCCGATTAGCAACCATCACGGTGGCCCGGCCCGGAGGAGTCACCACGTTCTAGAAGCTTCCTATGCCGCCCCTTGCATGGCACTTAACAAGAAGAGACGTTTCTACCCTTACAAAACCCTAAACCTAGGCAAAACCCTATAAATACTCTTCTAAACCTAGGGTTTAGGGTGTGCCTCCTGCCTCCAAAGAGCCGACGACCACAAGAACAGCCACGACCAGCAGTCCTCTCTCGTCCCTCTCCTTGAAGCCTTGAAGTTCACCAACTCTTTCTCTTTCTTTTGTTCGTTTGTTACATTAATTTTCATAAGGAAGAAGATCCTACAACTTTGTTTGACAATCATTAAAGTAATATCTAAATCCATTTTCTCTATTTATTCTTTTATGTTTATGAGTTTATTAAACCTTGCTTTGATGATTCCCTTAAACATGCTATAGTAGTTTTCTAGTTGGGTTTAAAGGGATAATCAAAGGGGGGAGATGATCTTAGTTTAGGTGGCAATTTTTAGGGTTTGTTAGATTTATATTCTAGTTTATTTTATGTTTTAACTCTAAGTGTGTGTGCGTCGCCAAAAACTTGCATGTGTGCATGACCTAGCTTAGATGTGTGAGGTGTCATAGGAAGCACATACCCCTTACCTATGAAACTTCATGGATTAGAATTGAACCTATTTAAAATGCTTTGAACTATGCGTCGTTGCCAACGACAGTTGAGTCTCGGAGTATAGGGATCTTAGACAGTTAGCTTGTGATCTATAAGTTAACGGTTCATTCGTGTTTCGTAGTCCGAGTTTTAGATAAACAAACTAACCCTAAACTTTCCTAGATAGATAGATCATCGATCCCCTGTGATTCCCCTTGATGCCCAATGCTTGTTTTATTTATTTTACTTGCTTTTATTTTCAATTACTTGCTTGCTTACGACCGTGACAACCAAAACCCCCATTTTATTGAGTCCTAGCCTTACATCTCTTCCGACGGATTCTCTAAACAATAACTCTCTCTCTGTGGAATCGATCCTTAAATAATACTCTCGATTAGCTGTGCACTTGCAGCCCTTGTGTGGTCTTTTTAAAGTAAAAGATTTTGAAGCGAAATAAACCACGCATCACAAGCTTTTTGTTGCCGTTGCTGGGGAGAGATTGTTGTTTACAAGAGTCTAGGAACTAGAGTAACGTCTAGGACACCTTGCTTTTTAATTTTTCTTTTTGATTTTCACTTGTTTCAGGAGACCTTAAGGATGAATCTCGACGCTCTCCCAGGAGATTTTGATAATCTCACAATTGCACAGCTTACGTCACATTATCGAGGCATGGACGGAGACCCATCTGGTCCGCAAGCTCACTCAATGTATGGTTCTCGCAATGGTCATTCTCAACCAGCCCATTCAGCTTACTACCAAGCTGACCACTCATTCACTTCGCACGACGCAGATCTGCCATGCTTTGCGTTGAATCAAGAATTTGATCCACAAGTAGTCTTTAATGTCTATGTCAATGAAAAATTTTTCTATGACACTCGCAAACCAATAACGTAAAGGAGCTCTCACATCAAACACAAGCTCATGAAGACGTTGAAAAAACTTTGATCCACAAGAAGTCTTTAATGTCAATGTCAATGAAAACTTTTTCTATGACACTCGCAAACCAATAACGTCAAGGAGCTCTCACATCAAACACAAGCTCATGAAGACGTTGAAAAAACTTATACCGATCATCAGCGATCAATTAGATCAACTTATTGAAGCTAAAGAAGGATATCAAACCTCACATAAGTTTCCAACTGATCCTAGCAAGTCCAAGGTGTGGACTTGAGAAAAAGATTACCCAACCGATGAGGAAGAAGCTTATTTCGAGGAAAGAGCTATAGAATGCCGTTATGAAGATTTGCCAATAGAGAATGATGAGTCTTATGATCTACCAACTACTAGAGAAGAAGGAGAAGAAGCGCTCAAAAACTTCAACTGTTGCATGACATTTCGGATCCCTAGTGAAGAAGCTCCCGAGAACCATAATTTTCGACAATTTCAAGACTAAGGAGAAGCTTTCTACCGAGGTAACCCTAGAACCCGACCATCTACAGGACCATATGATATTCATGAAGACTGGGAAACTGTCCCAAGTCACCGTCCAAGCCGCTTTAAAAGACCCTACCCAAGGAAAGCCGAAGCCAATTTATACCACTCCTACCGAGATCCTTTCCGACTTCCACACCAAGTCTATCAAGAAAATTTTCGAAAGTCTACACAACAAAGAGCTTAGAAAGAAAAGATGCTTAACCTAATAAGTCAGTTAGCAGACTCTCAAGATAAGATGATGAGGAAGCTACATGAGAATCTTGACAAAATCCAATCTGATCTTTCGGGAAAAATGGATGCAATTGTTGTTGAAGTTAAAAGAATAGAGGAGGAAAGATCAAAAATGCTGAAGCTATGGAGAAGAAGCTCTAATGTCTTGAGGAAGAACAAAAATAACATTCAAAGGAGATAAGAGAAAATGCTAAGGAGACTAGCGATTGCTACATGAAGATTAACACCTTGGAGAGCCGTTGCTGCAACAATTCCGAAGCTATTCTTAATAAGACCCTCGACTTATGCAACCATATGGAGAAGTATGAAGGAAGAGCTAGGAAAACCGAGACCCAAGTAGGAGATTTTGGTGATCGATTTGATACCTTGGGAGACACTCTAACCGAAGAGTTCACTAGTCTTCTTGTTCCACTACTTCAGTCTAACATTGGAGCTAAGCAAGTTACTATTGAAAGGAGAATCAAGTCTCTTGAAGAGAATCTAGAGAGCTCAGTCTCATGTGTTGCTGGACACACCAAAGAAGAGAATCCGATAGATGGAGAAGAAGAAGGAATAAAAAAGGAAATTCTTGACAAAAAGGAAAACATTCATGTTTCCTTTTAGGAAAGGGAAATCTTGGCCTTATAAAAAAAAGAGACAACCCTACTCATCCTCCACAATATCTCTACGTGACGGAAGCTCTCCTAAAAGCTGCAGAACCAAACAAATATTTTTTGAGAGATAAGCTACAAGTTTTGATGGAGACCAAGAGTTCAAAACTCGATTTCCAAGAGATCTCTAGAGAAGAAGAAGTTCTGATCCTTGCCAAGGACTGTTTTGCTGTAACAACACTTGAAGCCTAACCTCCAAGAGACCTAGAAGGTCTAGGAGAAGAAGAAATTGCTGAAGAAGAGGAAGAGTATGAAACCGATTATGAGGAGGAATCCATTGGAGATGATGAGCCCGATTCTTCTAACCCTCGACAAGAAGAACTAGAAGCTGAGCCGATCATAGGAGAAGGAGAGGAGCACCAAACCGCCGAGTTTGGAGAGATTCAAACAGTCTCTAGATGGGATGAACCCCCAAGAGACAAGTTTAAGACCTTGAAGAAAGCTATTCCGCCCCACATCTCATTCGAAGAAGCATGGAGCAAGTTCCCATTGAAACGTGTCTTCATGGAGAGCTATATTATTGAGAAACATGTGGAGGATAACTTTAGAGAAGCAAGACTCTCTCTCTATCCAAACGCACCAGTCGAGTCACAAAAACTATGGCGTATAAGACACATTAGTGAGGAAGACTTGGAGAAGTTCAACAAAGCCGTTAAAGCTTTACCCCTTGGTACGTCTTTCATGAATGCTTGGTGCCAACATGATATTTCTTGTTTATTTTTGGAAAGCAGATAATCAGTAGATGAGATTAGAGATTTGTTCCTAAAAGCTTTGGAACCTGAAGATTTGCGAACACTACACAAAGTGGAGAGCCCTGGCCGATTCCTCATCACTTGTTATATCAACGGAGTTGAATTCAAGGATGCATTATGTGATTTCGGTTCATGTATCAACATCATGTCAACCGATGCTGCTAAGAAGATTAGCTTGAGACACTTACAACCCCCGGACATACGCATAGGACTCGCCAACTCCTCATTCACAATACCCGACGGAATGGTCCGAGACATTCATGTAAGAGTTGGAATCTGCAATGTTCCAACCGATTTTCAAGTTATCAATGCTGAGAAAGGAAGGTTTACACCACTTATCCTTGGATGAGCATTCCTAGCCACAGCTGGAGCCGTCATGGACTGGCCTAACCGAAGAATGACTCTCACCAACATCAATGGAGACATCTTCTATGAAGCTAAACCATTCAACCCGCCTACTCAACAGTGTAGAGAAGAAGATTATGCTAGAGAGCCACCTGATGCCTACATTGGATACAAATATTTTTTGAGAGATAAGCTACAAGTTTTGATGGAGACCAAGAGTTCAAAACTCGATTTCCAAGAGATCTCTAGAGAAGAAGAAGTTCTGATCCTTGCCAAGGACTGTTTTGCTGTAACAACACTTGAAGCCTAACCTCCAAGAGACCTAGAAGGTCTAGGAGAAGAAGAAATTGCTGAAGAAGAGGAAGAGTATGAAACCGATTATGAGGAGGAATCCATTGGAGATGATGAGCCCGATTCTTCTAACCCTCGACAAGAAGAACTAGAAGCTGAGCCGATCATAGGAGAAGGAGAGAAGCACCAAACCGCCGAGTTTGGAGAGATTCAAACAGTCTCTAGATGGGATGAACCCCCAAGAGACAAGTTTAAGACCTTGAAGAAAGCTATTCCGCCCCACATCTCATTCGAAGAAGCATGGAGCAAGTTCCCATTGAAACGTGTCTTCATGGAGAGCTATATTATTGAGAAACATGTGGAGGATAACTTTAGAGAAGCAAGACTCTCTCTCTATCCAAACGCACCAGTCGAGTCACAAAAACTATGGCGTATAAGACACATTAGTGAGGAAGACTTGGAGAAGTTCAACAAAGCCGTTAAAGCTTTACCCCTTGGTACGTCTTTCATGAATGCTTGGTGCCAACATGATATTTCTTGTTTATTTTTGGAAAGCAGATAATCAGTAGATGAGATTAGAGATTTGTTCCTAAAAGCTTTGGAACCTGAAGATTTGCGAACACTACACAAAGTGGAGAGCCCTGGCCGATTCCTCATCACTTGTTATATCAACGGAGTTGAATTCAAGGATGCATTATGTGATTTCGGTTCATGTATCAACATCATGTCAACCGATGCTGCTAAGAAGATTAGCTTGAGACACTTACAACCCCCGGACATACGCATAGGACTCGCCAACTCCTCATTCACAATACCCGACGGAATGGTCCGAGACATTCATGTAAGAGTTGGAATCTGCAATGTTCCAACCGATTTTCAAGTTATCAATGCTGAGAAAGGAAGGTTTACACCACTTATCCTTGGATGAGCATTCCTAGCCACAGCTGGAGCCGTCATGGACTGGCCTAACCGAAGAATGACTCTCACCAACATCAATGGAGACATCTTCTATGAAGCTAAACCATTCAACCCGCCTACTCAACAGTGTAGAGAAGAAGATTATGCTAGAGAGCCACCTGATGCCTACATTGGATACAAATATTTTTTGAGAGATAAGCTACAAGTTTTGATGGAGACCAAGAGTTCAAAACTCGATTTCCAAGAGATCTCTAGAGAAGAAGAAGTTCTGATCCTTGCCAAGGACTGTTTTGCTGTAACAACACTTGAAGCCTAACCTCCAAGAGACCTAGAAGGTCTAGGAGAAGAAGAAATTGCTGAAGAAGAGGAAGAGTATGAAACCGATTATGAGGAGGAATCCATTGGAGATGATGAGCCCGATTCTTCTAACCCTCGACAAGAAGAACTAGAAGCTGAGCCGATCATAGGAGAAGGAGAGAAGCACCAAACCGCCGAGTTTGGAGAGATTCAAACAGTCTCTAGATGGGATGAACCCCCAAGAGACAAGTTTAAGACCTTGAAGAAAGCTATTCCGCCCCACATCTCATTCGAAGAAGCATGGAGCAAGTTCCCATTGAAACGTGTCTTCATGGAGAGCTATATTATTGAGAAACATGTGGAGGATAACTTTAGAGAAGCAAGACTCTCTCTCTATCCAAACGCACCAGTCGAGTCACAAAAACTATGGCGTATAAGACACATTAGTGAGGAAGACTTGGAGAAGTTCAACAAAGCCGTTAAAGCTTTACCCCTTGGTACGTCTTTCATGAATGCTTGGTGCCAACATGATATTTCTTGTTTATTTTTGGAAAGCAGATAATCAGTAGATGAGATTAGAGATTTGTTCCTAAAAGCTTTGGAACCTGAAGATTTGCGAACACTACACAAAGTGGAGAGCCCTGGCCGATTCCTCATCACTTGTTATATCAACGGAGTTGAATTCAAGGATGCATTATGTGATTTCGGTTCATGTATCAACATCATGTCAACCGATGCTGCTAAGAAGATTAGCTTGAGACACTTACAACCCCCGGACATACGCATAGGACTCGCCAACTCCTCATTCACAATACCCGACGGAATGGTCCGAGACATTCATGTAAGAGTTGGAATCTGCAATGTTCCAACCGATTTTCAAGTTATCAATGCTGAGAAAGGAAGGTTTACACCACTTATCCTTGGATGAGCATTCCTAGCCACAGCTGGAGCCGTCATGGACTGGCCTAACCGAAGAATGACTCTCACCAACATCAATGGAGACATCTTCTATGAAGCTAAACCATTCAACCCGCCTACTCAACAGTGTAGAGAAGAAGATTATGCTAGAGAGCCACCTGATGCCTACATTGGATACAAATATTTTTTGAGAGATAAGCTACAAGTTTTGATGGAGACCAAGAGTTCAAAACTCGATTTCCAAGAGATCTCTAGAGAAGAAGAAGTTCTGATCCTTGCCAAGGACTGTTTTGCTGTAACAACACTTGAAGCCTAACCTCCAAGAGACCTAGAAGGTCTAGGAGAAGAAGAAATTGCTGAAGAAGAGGAAGAGTATGAAACCGATTATGAGGAGGAATCCATTGGAGATGATGAGCCCGATTCTTCTAACCCTCGACAAGAAGAACTAGAAGCTGAGCCGATCATAGGAGAAGGAGAGAAGCACCAAACCGCCGAGTTTGGAGAGATTCAAACAGTCTCTAGATGGGATGAACCCCCAAGAGACAAGTTTAAGACCTTGAAGAAAGCTATTCCGCCCCACATCTCATTCGAAGAAGCATGGAGCAAGTTCCCATTGAAACGTTTCTTCATGGAGAGCTATATTACTGAGAAACATGTGGAGGATAACTTTAGAGAAGCAAGACTCTCTCTCTATCCAAACGCACCAGTCGAGTCACAAAAACTATGGCGTAGAAGACACATTAGTGAGGAAGACTTGGAGAAGTTCAACAAAGCCGTTAAAGCTTTACCCCTTGGTACGTCTTTCATGAATGCTTGGTGCCAACATGATATTTCTTGTTTATTTTTGGAAAGCAGATAATCAGTAGATGAGATTAGAGATTTGTTCCTAAAAGCTTTGGAACCTGAAGATTTGCGAACACTACACAAAGTGGAGAGCCCTGGCCGATTCCTCATCACTTGTTATATCAACGGAGTTGAATTCAAGGATGCATTATGTGATTTCGGTTCATGTATCAACATCATGTCAACCGATGCTGCTAAGAAGATTAGCTTGAGACACTTACAACCCCCGGACATACGCATAGGACTCGCCAACTCCTCATTCACAATACCCGACGGAATGGTCCGAGACATTCATGTAAGAGTTGGAATCTGCAATGTTCCAACCGATTTTCAAGTTATCAATGCTGAGAAAGGAAGGTTTACACCACTTATCCTTGGATGAGCATTCCTAGCCACAGCTGGAGCCGTCATGGACTGGCCTAACCGAAGAATGACTCTCACCAACATCAATGGAGACATCTTCTATGAAGCTAAACCATTCAACCCGCCTACTCAACAGTGTAGAGAAGAAGATTATGCTAGAGAGCCACCTGATGCCTACATTGGATACAAATATTTTTTGAGAGATAAGCTACAAGTTTTGATGGAGACCAAGAGTTCAAAACTCGATTTCCAAGAGATCTCTAGAGAAGAAGAAGTTCTGATCCTTGCCAAGGACTGTTTTGCTGTAACAACACTTGAAGCCTAACCTCCAAGAGACCTAGAAGGTCTAGGAGAAGAAGAAATTGCTGAAGAAGAGGAAGAGTATGAAACCGATTATGAGGAGGAATCCATTGGAGATGATGAGCCCGATTCTTCTAACCCTCGACAAGAAGAACTAGAAGCTGAGCCGATCATAGGAGAAGGAGAGAAGCACCAAACCGCCGAGTTTGGAGAGATTCAAACAGTCTCTAGATGGGATGAACCCCCAAGAGACAAGTTTAAGACCTTGAAGAAAGCTATTCCGCCCCACATCTCATTCGAAGAAGCATGGAGCAAGTTCCCATTGAAACGTGTCTTCATGGAGAGCTATATTATTGAGAAACATGTGGAGGATAACTTTAGAGAAGCAAGACTCTCTCTCTATCCAAACGCACCAGTCGAGTCACAAAAACTATGGCGTATAAGACACATTAGTGAGGAAGACTTGGAGAAGTTCAACAAAGCCGTTAAAGCTTTACCCCTTGGTACGTCTTTCATGAATGCTTGGTGCCAACATGATATTTCTTGTTTATTTTTGGAAAGCAGATAATCAGTAGATGAGATTAGAGATTTGTTCCTAAAAGCTTTGGAACCTGAAGATTTGCGAACACTACACAAAGTGGAGAGCCCTGGCCGATTCCTCATCACTTGTTATATCAACGGAGTTGAATTCAAGGATGCATTATGTGATTTCGGTTCATGTATCAACATCATGTCAACCGATGCTGCTAAGAAGATTAGCTTGAGACACTTACAACCCCCGGACATACGCATAGGACTCGCCAACTCCTCATTCACAATACCCGACGGAATGGTCCGAGACATTCATGTAAGAGTTGGAATCTGCAATGTTCCAACCGATTTTCAAGTTATCAATGCTGAGAAAGGAAGGTTTACACCACTTATCCTTGGATGAGCATTCCTAGCCACAGCTGGAGCCGTCATGGACTGGCCTAACCGAAGAATGACTCTCACCAACATCAATGGAGACATCTTCTATGAAGCTAAACCATTCAACCCGCCTACTCAACAGTGTAGAGAAGAAGATTATGCTAGAGAGCCACCTGATGCCTACATTGGAGAAAGATCCAAGAGAGCTGACAACTGACTTACCTCACCCTGCTTGACAAAGCAAGCTAACGTCAAGCCAACGATGTTAAACAAGTGTGCTTCTTGGGAGGCAACCCATGTCTAGTAAGTTTTTATTTTTAGGATTTAACTTTTTTTACTTTTAATATTTTTGCATTTTAGTTTCAGGTTTATAAAAAAAACACAAAAAAAAAATAGAAAATAGAAAAGCCAAAAAGAAGGAAGAAGAAGGTCCATGGATTGATTACACACACTATGACTAGTGGCAAGTACCACCTACTGACCAGCCATGTTCAACATGTCCGAAGCAAGCCGAAGGCGACGGATCAATCACAATCCTCATGTGATCGATGCCGAGAGTCTCCACTAGTTGTACCAACCGTAGCCGATGCCATGTCCTATGTCCCGAGTACCTTGTACCATATCATGTGTACCATGTACCACGCCCCACCGTACCTGCTGCTATGTCCGCGACCATTCATCCGTGTACCACGAGACAACTCTAAACCACCACCATCCTACCACCAACCTTCACCATTCTTTTATTTAGGTATGTTTTTGTTATTTTTATTTTCTCATTTTTATTGATGGTATTAGGTTTTTGTTTCAAGGAGGATGCATTTAGAGATATATCAAATAGAATTCGAATGAACTTAGCCTTGTTCATATTCGATGTCAAGCAACCAAAGCAAGTACAAACGGTTAGTAACCACATTTTCATTCCACAGCTGACCTCTAAGACAATTTTTGGGTAACCATAAATGTCTAAGAGTCGACACAACATCATTCCATCAAGGTGACACTGTTCTTAAACCTTACACTTTTCCTAATGATTTTTAATCCTCAACTCTTTCTTTTTTCCCACCGAAGACGGTGTGATTTAAGTCTGGGGGGAAGAATGTTCCATCCTATACTAATGCTACTTTCTATTTTGTTGACTTGATACCTTTTTCCACTTTTTACATAATAATTTTGACGTTTTTATCGAGTCACATTTTTTTTTATTGAGTCAAAACTAGTAGGGGATTATGATCTTATTCTAACGGTTTATTTGATTTGGATTAACACTCTTATGACTCTTGATTATGCTTGACAACAGAACCGAAGTTCAAAAAGACTGTGAGCCGACTCAACAATTGTAATACCCCTCCCCGGGGCTTAAAATTTCCGCGAGATGGCCGAAGGATGGCTATTGAAGAAGAATCGATCAAGACGAAGGGGAAGTAATTTTTGGAGTTGAGCCAAAGTCTTCATAGACAATTTTAAAGCTTATGGGGGAAGAAAAATTGAAGATGAATGGAGAAATTGGATTTTGGTACGAGGGTGAAGTTTCTGGCCGATAGCTTGACATGACCGCCAGTGTACCAAACTGTCCGCGTCCATTAGCTACCAGGCAGGCAGCTCTACCAACGTGAATGGATAAGGACGGAAGTGGATAAGGATGGACGGAGAGATAAGCTCGCCCAAGCTTATCCGCCATGTGTTGCCGCCTGGAGGGTGATTAGTGTCTGCACATGTGTCGCCGTCCGGTGATGCCTATCCACCAACTCATGCTTCCACCACCGACCTTGGGAACTTATATAAACCCTCTTCCCCTTCATTTGTTTCCTCACACAAAAAACCAACCAAAACCGTCCCGGTAGGAGCTAGGCCGTAGGAGTCCAAGTTGGGTAGTTCGGGTAGACGGGGTAGTCGGGTAGTTCGGTAAGTTAGTCCCGCCCTTAGTTTTATTTTCTTTTTTTAGAATATTTTTATAAGGTTTTTGGTTCGGTCCAAGCTTAGATCTATCGCGTCGGCGAAAGCTTGGTCGGATCGGGGCTAGCATAGGTGTCAAGGGTAGAATGTCGTTCTTGCGACATCAGGCCAAGGTGAGTTTTGGTTATGTGTGTTGCATGTAGTTGCATGTTGTTCAAAGAATGCATGTTAACCAGCTTGTTTGTTTAATTGTTTGATGCAAACTAGAATTAAATAGGGATTTAATTGGTTGCTTGTGGATCTTTTCATTTATTTGTTATAGGCTAGATTAGATTGAGGTTAGGTAATTATTGCATTGTTGCTTGTTGTGTGCTTGCATTGTGTGATTGCTTGCATTATTGATTGCTTGCATTATTGTTTGCTTGCATTATTATTATGCTTGCATATTATGATTGCTTGTTGATATAGCATCGTGATGGTATAGCCGTGATGCTGGCCGTTAAGTCGCATTGCTGTTATGCTGTCTGAAACAAGGTTTTTATATGGGTGGTGAATGATGATGAATGTATGCAATGGTGAGATATGAATGAATGGATGGTAAGGTGTTTCAATTCCCCTTATGCAGTTGCAGTATAAGAGGTGTCAATCCTATCTGAGTGTTTGTGAACAATTAAGACATGCATATGAGACTAAGTCAAGCCAAATGTAAGGATGTTTGTCACTAACAATCCTATGATGAAAATGCAAAGTGCAGAAAGTAAAACTACAAGAACTAGATGCTAAATGTAAATGGAACAGAATGGTTATGACTAATATGAAGCTAGAACAGAAATAGACACTACAATAATGAACTAATGCAAGACAATAATGAACAGGACAATAAGTAAATGCAACAGAAATGCAAATAGAATGAGACTAGAGATAAGACAGGACAACTACAAATCATAAACCAAAGTTCTGGGGAAGAACTCGAGCAAGCACTCGATCGAGTGTAGATCGAGTGCAGGGTCGAGCTGGACTAAACGCAAAAACAGAGCAACACAATAAAAACAGAGCAATGCAAAAACGAATCAAACAACAAGCAAGCAACAGGATTAAGACTTAAAAATCAATAAACAAAGAAGGTCCTGAGGAGGGATTCATGGGCTGAACTAATCATTGTGGTTATCTAACTTGGTCAACAAATCTCAAGCAAACTTTGAGCTAATCTCTAGACGTATAAATCTAAGACAAGTTCCCTCCACTCTCATGGCAAGAAACAATCAAACCAATGCATCTCTAGACTTGTTCTCACAAAGTAAACAATCTACACAAGCAGGCATTAAGCAATACATCTCAAACCAAACAAGACCTCTAATCTCTTAGCAAGCCTAATGGTAAGCTCTAGATCTAGCCTTATCTATGCTTCTTAAACATTGGTGTGATGCCAAGATGCTTGAAATCAAACCCTGCCTTCTCAGATATAGGATCAGCATTAAGAACATCTAGCCTAGAAGAGATCTACAAAAATCAAGCGTGGCCAAATCAAACATACCACAAGATCAATCCAGCCTAACCCATCCTCAAGATCCTAGAGAACTGCTCACAAGAACACATGATGAATAAAGTCAAAATACCAGAAAAATACGAAACTTGCATCATTAGAAAGATGAAACAAAGCTCTACAATATTGGAGAAAGAATCAAAATCAAATTCTCAATATTAAGAAAGTTATGGAACCAACAATATTGAAGAATTTAGCCTTTTCTTCTTAAAAACAAGTACAAGATCTAAGAAAAATAAAAGTGCAAAAGGAATAATTCCCAAAAGGGTAAAAACTAGGTATAGAGAATATCTAAAAAGCTGGACTCTTTTGGTGGCTGCAGGTACAAGGCTTTATATAGGAGTGGGAGTGGAAGCCCTAAAAATACTAAAAGACAAATTAGTCAACGGCACGGTCAACTCGACCTGTGCTCGGTCGAGTGGCAGGTCGACCTGGCTTCTCTCGTGCATCCTCCACTCGGTAGAGTTCTCCTCAGCACACGGTCGAGTGTCTGGTCGAGTGTGCGGTCGAGTTGGACTCCGGACCTTGGTTCTTCAGCCTTAACTCTCTTGCTTTTCTTTCATGATTGCTTCACTTCTCCTCAGTATTGCTTCCATGCTCCTTAAGCTCCAAAATCACCTGATTATGCATGAAAAGATGCAAATGCAATGCAACTAAACTCTAATGCATGATTAGTCCTAAAGCTATGCAATAATGGTGAAAATGGCTAGCAAAAGATGCAAAAGATGTAAATATACTAAAGGAAAACATGGTAAAATATATGAACATCAACACCCCCAAACTTAGTCTTTGCTTGCCCTCAAACAAATAAACAAGACATAAGAAGGTAGGTGAGGTTTGAAAGTGGGATCTCAGCTCCTAAAGCTTGCAAATAGACCATCTAGAATCAATGTCCAAGTTACTAGTACTATGATGTAAGTTGAATGAGCTGTACTTAAAGACTTTAGACAAGCATATCACAACCTTTACTGATTTGAGCCT
>NW_010921710.1:62111-63775 GCF_000633955.1 Camelina sativa
GGAAACTGATTTCAATGGTTTAATCAGCTACTTGGATCAACAAGAGTGGTAAAAAGGAGAAAGATGATCCAAATATGTATATGGTATCCATGAGTTTAAAGCAATGCACACATTGATAATTGAGATTCAATATTAGGTTCTTATAAATAGGAAATGGTGTCAAATCACAACATGCTTCAATATAGACCAAATAAAATGCAGGAATTCAAAGCTTGGTTCAACCTTATGCTTCTAACCACTCAACTAACATCAAAGTACTATTAACTTGGGCATTGATCCTAGTCTAGTGAATAAGCAAGCTAACAAGGAAATACTCATCATAGATCCATAATGCAAATATTATACAATCCTATATGAAACATGCTAAACAAGATCCTAATATGCAATGCAAACTACATGAACACTCTTTTTTATAAAGATTTTTGCAAAAAAATTCAAATTTTTAGGGTTTTTCTATGCCTTAGATGCTTATGCAAATACTAATATGAAGATGCTAAAAATTTGAAATAAGAACACAAAACACAATGTCAAATGCTGTCTCAAACCCTCCCCCAAACTTAAATCACACAGTCCCTTGTGTGAAAGAAATTTGTAAGAGGATTCAAGATCAAAAACAAAACATAATATGAAGATGCAATGGTATTTACAAGTGGAGGTGATAGTGGTACCTCAAGGATTGTGGAAGAAGTTGTCCACATCCTCTTGCATGCTGTCAAAGGAGTAGTTGGGGTCTTCATGGTGACTTGGAGATGGAGATTGGGGCAGCTCGACGACGACGACCGACCGGCACTCGGTCGAGTGCGTGCTCGAGTGGGGGGGTCGAGCTGGACCGCGTGTGTCAAAATGTTGAGCCTGCTGCTGGTAGAACTGCTGGTAGAGAGCTGGATCCATGAAGTATTGAGGTGGGATGGGAGGGTAACCTGGATAGCATGGATAAGCAGCTGGAGGCGGGAAGCCATATGGTGATCTGGGCTAGAACTCGGTCGAGTACGTCGGCGGTGCTCGGTCGAGTGGGCGCTCGAGTGACCCGGTCGAGTGCTTCGAAAATTGTTGTTCTCGGGTACTTGAGCTCCTCTTCCTCTGATTTGGCTCATACATTGAAGCCCTAGCTGGTTCCAAAGGGTTTGCAACTCTTGAAAGTGCTCTAGTTGAGCTACTTCTTCTGAAAGGGCTTGAATGGCTTGGAGATGAGTTTCCACTCTTTAGCTCAGCAATCCTCTACTATCCCTTGGGTTGGGCTCATAATCTTCAAAGTAGAATTACTCCTCCCCATCAGCCATTTGTGCATTCCTAGCTTCTTCAACTCTAGGTTGAACTATCCCATCAAACAAGTGCTCCTCAACTGGCCAAAAGTCAATGTTGGCTCCTTCTTGAATGGTGGTGAGCTCTTGGTTAGGCAAGATCAATTGTTTCTTCCCAAGTGTTGGAAGCTCAAAATTGAAGATGTGATTTCCTTGATGCATCTCCTTGGCTAGGATGAGAGTAGAGGTGAGGTAGCTTGAGTCAATCCATCTTGGTGAGACCCTTTCTCCTCTAAGTGGGACCTTGGCAGCTTGTAAGATTGGAGTAATGATGCCTCCAATGGTTAGTGCTCCTCTTGAGCCTTTGTTCTCCAACTTGCCTACCCAACTTCTCAAATATATCATATGGTCTATGAGCACCAT
>NW_010921710.1:64990-68006 GCF_000633955.1 Camelina sativa
CTATTGCTCCCAACCTCAAATCCAAACACATTTGCTATCTTCTTCATTGAAAGATCATACCTCTTCCCCTTGATTGTGAAAGCAATGTGACCAGCTCCAAACTCAGCATCTTTCCTTGCATATGTAGTCAGCTTGACAGTGGCTAGGAACTCACAACTTTCTTCTTTGTAGCCCTCCATGCAAAGTCCCATGAACTTGGTTAGGTTGCTCTTCTCAAAGAGAAACTCCACATCTTCATCAATGGCAAGCTTCTCCATGGTTTCCTTGTGAGGATATCTAGTCCCCAGGAACTCCATTCTCATGAAAGCATCATAAAGCTGCCTCTTTGACAACCCACAAGATTCTGCTTCACCATCATCCTCTAACTCTTCTTCTTCACTTTCTTCCTCCCTCTCCTCTTGTTAAACCTCAACTGCTGGCCTCTTCCCTTTGGCCTTGTGTCTCCTCATGAATTCATTGAGAGTTGGCTCCCTTTCTTCCTCACTTTCAGTCCTCTCAGGATCTTCCTCAAATGACTCTCTCCTTGGATATGGCATCTGGCTCGACCGACTGCTCGAACCACCACTCGGTCGAGTGCATGNATGAAATATATCATATGGTCTATGAGCACCATTGCAAGATCAGTCTCCACAGTGCTCCCAAGAATGATGGTTCCATCCTTGCCTTGAGGATGATCCCATTGAGAGCCATATCAATCATCTTAAGCTCTCCCTCATTGATATTCCCAGTTTCCTTCCTTGCAAAGAAGGTGTTGGCAAGAGCTTTGTGGAAGTACCTTAGGACTGGACTCCTTATCCTTGAGCTCTTGGAATTGGAGGATGAGTAGAGTTTGTTGTCCCCAATGGTTTCCCAAACAGCATAGAGTTCTTCTCTTGGAATCATCAAACTCCTATTGCTCCCAACCTCAAATCCAAACACATTTGCTATCTTCTTCATTGAAAGATCATACCTCTTCCCCTTGATTGTGAAAGCAATGTGACCAGCTCCAAACTCAGCATCTTTCCTTGCATATGTAGTCAGCTTGACAGTGGCTAGGAACTCACAACTTTCTTCTTTGTAGCCCTCCATGCAAAGTCCCATGAACTTGGTTAGGTTGCTCTTCTCAAAGAGAAACTCCACATCTTCATCAATGGCAAGCTTCTCCATGGTTTCCTTGTGAGGATATCTAGTCCCCAGGAACTCCATTCTCATGAAAGCATCATAAAGCTGCCTCTTTGACAACCCACAAGATTCTGCTTCACCATCATCCTCTAACTCTTCTTCTTCACTTTCTTCCTCCCTCTCCTCTTGTTAAACCTCAACTGCTGGCCTCTTCCCTTTGGCCTTGTGTCTCCTCATGAATTCATTGAGAGTTGGCTCCCTTTCTTCCTCACTTTCAGTCCTCTCAGGATCTTCCTCAAATGACTCTCTCCTTGGATATGGCATCTGGCTCGACCGACTGCTCGAACCACCACTCGGTCGAGTGCATGATCGAGTGGGGCGTCGAGTTGTCTTTCTAGCTTCTCCTCTTGATTCAAGGCCAGCATCACGACGTTCCATGGAGCTTGCAGCGGTTTGTTGAGACTTCCTGGTGATCTCTGAAGACATTTTCAAAAAGAATTGAAGGGAAAAGACTCAAAGCTCAAAGTTAAGAGGTTAGTGACCCAAAAACTTGAATGAACAAAGCTTGAGCAAAGGATGAACTTGAGAGAGATTTTAAAACTTGAATTTAGTTGTTTTGAGCAAATGAGAGAGTGTGAGAGGTATAATCTCGTGCAAGCTCTATATAAAGAAGCTAAGGGGACAAGGAGACAAGGGTGGAGCGTCCATACCATTCAAATTTGAATTGGGAATCTTTGACCTGCTTTTTGCTGCCACTCGACCCCACACTCGACTATACACAGTCGAGCACCTTGACCAAATTTTGAAATTTCAAAATTTTTCTTCTTTGTCTTCCCTCCACTCGATCGTTCTAGCGATTTGAAGATCAAATGGGCCTTAGTTCCTTTCCAACTCGGTCGAGTACCTCTCGTGGGCTGGTCGAGTGGGCTTGCGTTTCTCCTTCTCCAAGTCCAAATCTCTCCTTACCCATCTACACTTATATTAAAAGGCCTGTCCAACACAAACATAAAAGAAAACACATCAAAAATACAAGGAAAATAAACTATATTTTCAAAGGATACCTTAGGGACTTCCTCCCTAGTGAGCTTGTTTAGAGTCACTAAGCTTGACTTTGGTTTCCTTCTTAGACTTGGTCTAGATACCAAGGAGGTGATGAAATCCTCCCTGGAACCTCTTGGTCACTGTGAAGTTGATCCTTGATCACCTCACCCTTAGCACACAAACCATACTTCTTCTTGATTTTGAGCCTTGGTCTTGCTTTCCTCAAAGACCTCTTGTTCAGCTTAACTTGGAGATCCTCAACCATACTAGTCAGCTCTTGAACTGACCTCTTAAGCTTCTCCAAAGAATCCTCTTGAAGTGAGAGCTCAGCCTTTGGAGTTGCTTTATCACTTAAGACCTCTTGACCACCTTTGTCCTTGATAGTAAAAGGCTGATCATCAATGGTAGGAAGGTTGGTTGGGTTATAGATGTTTAACTTCATAACTATACCCTCAACAATATTCAAGGTCACAAGACCTTCCTTGAAATCAATGACTGCTCCAACAGTAGCTAAGAATGGCCTCCCAAGGATGATAGGATCTTCAGGTTCTTTGTCCATCTCCAATACCACAAAATCTGTATGAACCCTTGCCTTCCCTATCTTGATTGGGACATTCTCCAACCTTCCAACTACTTCTCTGTTTGACCCATCAGCTAGGCATACATGGAGGTTGGTGGATTTGAAATCAGTTCTCCCAAGCTTTTGAGCTATGGAGTATGGCATCACACTAGTTGAAGCTCCCAAATCACAAAGGCATTGGTTGTAGTGAAGGTAACTGATTGTGCAAGGCAGATAGAATGGTCCTGGATCCTTAAGCTTAATTGGGATGATCACTCCTCCAAGGTTCTCAAGATCCTTCTCATCTTGAGCTTG
>NW_010921710.1:69216-78511 GCF_000633955.1 Camelina sativa
CTTGTATAGCCATCACTTCCTCTTGTTTCTCAACCACAACTTCTTCCTTCAAAGCTTCCTCATCCTTTTGTTGCTTAGCCAACATCTCCTTTTTCTCAATCATTTCCCTTAATTCCTTGATCCTTTGTGCTTTGAAACGTCCTGGGAATGGTAGAGGTGGTTTGTAAGCATGAGGAATGTACTTAGCAAGTTTAACAGCTCCTGATCCTCCAGCTCGATCGACCACTCGATCAGGCACTCGGTCGAGTGCTGGCTCGAGTACCTGGTCGAGTGCAATGGCGGATTCAGATTTCTATTCACAAACTTCACTCAAAGCTTGAATAACTGACCAATCCTCCCCATCTTGAACATCACTGTCCTCAGTGACTTCCTCATCAGAGATATGGATGGCTTTTGCAGTGAACTCCCTTGGATTTTGAACAGCTTTTCCAGGGAGTTGGTTGGGTTTAGGAGCAGAAGGAAAGGCAATGTTGTTCTCCATAAACTTCACTCTAGAGTTGAGACCTTCAAACTTCATGTTAAGGTCATTATATTGGGATGTGAGCCTTTGATTCACTTCAGCAAACTGCTTGGCCTCCTCAATCTTTCCTTGTGTTTGCCCAATCAACAACTGTTGCATCATAGCTCTTAGATCTTGTTCTTGGCCTTGGTTAGTCTGAAACCCTGGTGGAGGACACAAGTGAGGCTGGAACATAGTTTTGTTGCTGTTGAGGCTGTTGAGGTGGATACACTTGGTCTTGTGGATTAGCTACATTGGTGCTCCTATAGGAGAGGTTGTTGTTCTTGAACCCTCCTTGGTTGTAGCTTTTGAATCCACCTTGGTTTTGCATATAACATAGCTCAGCAAATTCAGTCTCCCCCTCTTGAACTGGAACCTGCACCAATGAAGTGAAGAGACTTTTTGTAACACCCGTACCGTCGCAAAAGACGGAACAACATGTAATCCATCCGGTCTGGCCAAAAACGTTTCTTTCTTTAAAATTCACCAACGAACAAACTTCAAGATGCAACTCTTGAGACTTACTAACCTGGGAAAGAAGGAAAAAATAGGGGGTGAGTAAACAAGTTTACTCAGTGAGGAGATCAAACTCTGCCCACTGGACATACAGTAATCACGTTCCAAATATAATCAACAACTATTACTTAGCATAGATTTAGAATGTCTATCAGTCAAACCAACAAGCAAACATCTTGTTTCTCCTTAACAACTTTCATATTAATTTATGCACTTCTGTGGCAACTACCACATCCAAACATTTATGTTTCTTTACATTATTTAATAAGTTTTACTTTCTTTATAGGTTTGGCCATTATCACTTTTTCTGGCTCACAAACCCCATTCCTGGAAGACCACGGCCCATAGCTCGATTCTTCCCGTACTGCTCGTCAGCGGTTTATGACCTGCAATGAACCCGTCGGTCCATTACAGTCCAACATCCTCAAGTATCTTTTCTTTTCTCATTCTCATTCTCATTCTCATTCTCATTTATGATCATAATTATATTAATAATATAATATATAAGTTAATTCATAACATCATATCATGTAGCTAATATGCTTCACATATATCATGTTACTAACAACCTACTTTACCTTGCACACAAATCCATGCAAACACATTCAATTAACAAACAATTTTTGAGTCTATACTCAGCAACAATCGAAGAGTACATAAGGAAAGAGGTTACTGTTATCCGCAAATACCACCCTCACCTTAGCCAAACAGGTCAGATCCACGGTTTAGAACACGCAACAACAATCTTGGTCTGCAACAGTATAGACCGGCCCAATATTATTTTCCAATAATATACAAAATCATATCCATGATCTAATCCATTAACCAACTCAAACCAAAGTCTCCAATTAAATTAACAAGACTTAGCTTAATAATTAAACCAAACCAAAATCTAATAATTTAATAAACCCACACGTGACCATGTATACGTTCGAGTTTAGTAATCCCAATTTATCTGAACAACCACATAATCGAGTTTAATCAATAAACAAACCCAATTTACTCTAATCGCACAACTCCATAATCCCGTACGTGTCTTGGTTTAGCTTGGTTTAACTCATCGGTTTAATAATCAACAAAACAAAACACAACACACGAGACTAAAGCTTCATCGTTTACCTCTGCAACTGTTCTCGACGGATCTGTTCGGCGGCTCCACGAGATGGTTCAGCCCATGGTGGCTACGTCCTCATGACTCAACAATTAAACAACAACAAAGCAACAATCCATCAAGACAATATCAGGAACTTATCCCGTAAGTTACAAAATAAAACTAGGGTTTCTTTACCCATAACGACACCGCCGATGGACCACGACGGTGCCAGTAGTTGACATTTCCGGTGACATAGTGGTAGAACGACGGTGGAGAACGACCGAAAGTGGAGAATGACCGACGTTGACGACAACGGAGAATATCAGAGTGGTGAGCTCCAACATCAATAACGATGGACTCAACGATGGCTCTATCACATGACTTTAACTACAACAACAATGGTGGCTCAGCTCTCTCTCTCTCTCTCTCTCTCTCTCTCTCACTTTCAGTGGTGGCTGCTTTTAGGTTTAGGTTTTTTTGATTTTCTCTTTGATGGCACAAGAAAGAGGAGATACATATGCTCACACAACACACGACATCCTTTTGTCGTTCAATAATTTTCTTCACTTGGGCCTCAAGGCTAATCTTAGTAACAAAACAAACCGGCCCAATTAGAATTGAGAAATTGGGGTGTTACAATTCTCCCCCACTTAAAAATAAATTCGTCCTCGAATTTGCAAAACAATTTCTCCCCCACTTAGTTTTTGTCCCAATTTAGGAGTATCTTTCTCTTTGATCTTTAACGTTTTAGATTATCCAATCCAACTTGGAGTGTCCTTCTCCTATATGCTCGTTTTGACTTCTTTCCAAACTTTTTCGAAGAAAAAAAAAAAGAACAGCAAGTTTCCACTTGGTTATATATTGTAATCACTCTAGTTTCCATTTCTTAGAAATAATACACACCCTTCAAATAAGGTCTAGAACATGAATAGAAGACTCCAATTTCCAACAAAAGGTCTTTCCATTACCTTTACTTGTGAAAATAACCAGTTCGCCAACATACGACCTAGTCTAACAATGTTCTAAAGTGTACACATCCACCATGACCATTATAGTTTTGTGCAACATGGAGCTAAGTTATCCACCCAGCTTCTGTTGCGCTCACCTTGTAAAGTTAACATCCCTTTAAAAGTTTCCCAATGTTAAGTTCAACATAGTGTTTTTCTATCACTCTCTTACGGTTCTGGTTCCTTTTGGATTTCACACTTCCATGCATTTTTTTCCCCTGTCAAAGTAGTACTTTACATATAATCCTCATTCACCACATAATGACCATTCTACATTACTCAAACACCAAATCAAAATAATGTAGCCTCCTCATAGTTCTTAGTGATCTCCATTTCGCTATTCTTAGTGGCTTCCTATACCATATATCAAACTTTATATGTTGTAGACTTAGCGTTTTTCTCTTCTTCAAACCATTTTTTTTTTCCGTTTAGAATAACATCCATTTTCTAAAGCTCTCTCCAAAGCCCCAATATCGAATCAATCACTTTTTTTTTCTCAACATTTTTCGTCTTGACTCATCCTGCTCTACAACTACCCAAATTGTCTCTGTACTGCTAGTAGTCCGCATCAATCCACCAACAATCTCTATTTTCACCATACCCTTTTCCATTCGGGTTAAGACAACTTCAAATTATAAACAACATATCTCCATTGTCATGACACATTTTTTTTGTTTTTTATTCGTCTACAATACTCTGTAGAAGTCCATAATCTACATTAATGTGTGGTGTTCTCCCACACTGCTCTTTTCCACTTCCTCCGCTGCAAATCTTTTTTGTGCTCTCCAAGCACTAGGATAACTTTGACTAGTGATCTTTATACAATACTTCATCTTTAAACTTGTAGTCCACCTAAAAAAATGTCTTTCCACTATATAACACCAATATTTTGTCAAATATCCATTTGACTTTCATAAGCTAGTATCCCACACCTTCATCCACTCGAACAACACATCCTTCCATGTGAGTTGAGTAATTAGTTTAGCCATACTAGCATATCATCTACCAAACTTCCGTTTGTGATCTACTACTCAAAGAAAACTACCGAAAACTACCGACCTTAATAGCATTTGTGGTCCTCAACGTTAACTTCTCCAAGTCAACTTACATTTCAACTTTTAGAAACAATCCCACACTCCTTCGTCTATTCACGTTCCAATTAGTTGAGTAGTTTGTTTAGCCTTACTGCATGTCGCAAAAGTATACATTCTTGCCAAAACCATATCGACTTATATGGTGTTATCATCCATATGAGATTCCTTCCCTTCTCTCTACAGTTTATGAGGCTCCTTCCCACGTTATTTGTCACTTTAACATCGCCACACATATCTGAGGGTGTTCCGTCCCTCTTAACAAATTTACTCTACTTTCCTGACTATCCTGATGAACTGATCTTCACTTGAAACTTCTTCCCCTCTCTTTTAAGCTTACAGACAAGGGCCTCGACTTTTATTTACAAAAACTAGAAGATGCAATCAAGACTCTCTAAAATAATAAACCAACCGCAATAGATAATTCACTCAAAGAAATAATGCAACACTCAATTTCAATCAAATCACACAAACATAAAACACAGTTCAAGTCTTCGTCTTCTTCATCACCAACCTTCTCCATTGGAGGAATTATCCCTAGGAATTTCAAATAGACTCCTCACCCTTCCTCTAAAAAAAACATTCATCACACACATCTTGACTTCACGCGCAATTGCGGTTCAGGTTCTTACACTGCTTCTGAGGTTTGATTTAAAATCAAGCTTAAGATTAGAATCCTACTAACTTTCACAAAATGAAAGTCAAGAGAAAGTTTGTTGTTGGTGAATTCAAAATCTTTATACAAAACAAAACTTGTTTCCAGAAACTTTCTTTGAAAACTTTTTTTTTTTTTTTAAACAGAAAAATCATTTTTCTGAAATCTTGACCCTCCGGGTCAGAACCGGAGTGGCCTTAACCGGCTCTGATACCAAATGTAACACCCGTACCGTCGCAAAAGACGGAACAACATGTAATCC
The DNA here is from genome assembly GCF_000633955.1 of Camelina sativa. Lineage (NCBI taxonomy): Eukaryota > Viridiplantae > Streptophyta > Magnoliopsida > Brassicales > Brassicaceae > Camelina > Camelina sativa. The sequence goes on from NW_010921710.1 coordinate 74,340, forward strand.
ATCCGGTCTGGCCAAAAACGTTTCTTTCTTTAAAATTCACCAACGAACAAACTTCAAGATGCAACTCTTGAGACTTACTAACCTGGGAAAGAAGGAAAAAATAGGGGGTGAGTAAACAAGTTTACTCAGTGAGGAGATCAAACTCTGCCCACTGGACATACAGTAATCACGTTCCAAATATAATCAACAACTATTACTTAGCATAGATTTAGAATGTCTATCAGTCAAACCAACAAGCAAACATCTTGTTTCTCCTTAACAACTTTCATATTAATTTATGCACTTCTGTGGCAACTACCACATCCAAACATTTATGTTTCTTTACATTATTTAATAAGTTTTACTTTCTTTATAGGTTTGGCCATTATCACTTTTTCTGGCTCACAAACCCCATTCCTGGAAGACCACGGCCCATAGCTCGATTCTTCCCGTACTGCTCGTCAGCGGTTTATGACCTGCAATGAACCCGTCGGTCCATTACAGTCCAACATCCTCAAGTATCTTTTCTTTTCTCATTCTCATTCTCATTCTCATTCTCATTTATGATCATAATTATATTAATAATATAATATATAAGTTAATTCATAACATCATATCATGTAGCTAATATGCTTCACATATATCATGTTACTAACAACCTACTTTACCTTGCACACAAATCCATGCAAACACATTCAATTAACAAACAATTCTTGAGTCTATACTCAGCAACAATCGAAGAGTACATAAGGAAAGAGGTTACTGTTATCCGCAAATACCACCCTCACCTTAGCCAAACAGGTCAGATCCACGGTTTAGAACACGCAACAACAATCTTGGTCTGCAACAGTATAGACCGGCCCAATATTATTTTCCAATAATATACAAAATCATATCCATGATCTAATCCATTAACCAACTCAAACCAAAGTCTCCAATTAAATTAACAAGACTTAGCTTAATAATTAAACCAAACCAAAATCTAATAATTTAATAAACCCACACGTGACCATGTATACGTTCGAGTTTAGTAATCCCAATTTATCTGAACAACCACATAATCGAGTTTAATCAATAAACAAACCCAATTTACTCTAATCGCACAACTCCATAATCCCGTACGTGTCTTGGTTTAGCTTGGTTTAACTCATCGGTTTAATAATCAACAAAACAAAACACAACACACGAGACTAAAGCTTCATCGTTTACCTCTGCAACTGTTCTCGACGGATCTGTTCGGCGGCTCCACGAGATGGTTCAGCCCATGGTGGCTACGTCCTCATGACTCAACAATTAAACAACAATTAAGCAACAATCCATCAAGACAATATCAGGAACTTATCCCGTAAGTTACAAAATAAAACTAGGGTTTCTTTACCCATAACGACACCGCCGATGGACCACGACTCTTCTGGTGCCAGTAGTTGACATTTCCGGTGACATAGTGGTAGAACGACGGTGGAGAACGACCGAAAGTGGAGAATGACCGACGTTGACGACAGCGGAGAATATCAGAGTGGTGAGCTCCAACATCAATAACGGTGGACTCAACGATGGCTCTATCACATGACTTTAACTACAACAACAATGGTGGCTCAGCTCTCTCTCTCTCTCTCTCTCACTTTCAGTGGTGGCTGCTTTTAGGTTTAGGTTTTTTTGATTTTCTCTTTGATGGCACAAGAAAGAGGAGATACATATGCTCACACAACACACGACATCCTTTTGTCGTTCAATAATTTTCTTCACTTGGGCCTCAAGGCTAATCTTAGTAACAAAACAAACCGGCCCAATTAGAATTGAGAAATTGGGGTGTTACACTTTTGTTGGCTAAGAAGGATCTTGTCAAGCTTCTCATTAACCATCTTCAAGTCCTTCTTGTACTTGTCCTCTTAATCAGTTGATGATGACCTTATGGTTCTGTCATAATCCTCATTATAGTTGACATCTGAGTGAGCAAGGTTCTCAACTAACTCTCAGCCTTCTTCCACATTCTTGTTGAGGAAGTTTCCATTAGAGGTTGTGTCAAGAAGCATCCTGATCTTGGGAAGCACTCCTCTATACAATGTACTCAAGAGTGACTCATTGCTGAAGCCATGGTGAGGACACTGAGTTTAAAATCCTTTGAACCTCTCCCAAGCTTCACAAAAGCTTTCATTGTTTCTTTGAGCAAACCCAGAAATTTCATTCCTCAATCTAGTAGTAATTGCATTTGAGAAGAATTTTGCCAAGAAAGCCTTCTTGCAAGCATCCCATGTGGTTATTGCTCCAGTAGGAAGAGTCTTCTCCCAAAGGTGTGCCTTGTCTCCAGGTGAGAATGGGAAGAGTCTCAACTTGAATCCATCTTCACTCACTCCATTTATCTTTGTAAGACCACAGATTCTATCAAATTCATCAAGGTGGTCTAGAGGATCCTCCATTGGCAACCCATGGAACTTGTTGGCTTGAATCATGGAGATCAATCCACTCTTGATCTCAAAGTTGTTGTTTGGCACTGTGGGAGGCACAATACCAGCTCTTTGGTTGTGTGTTTTGGGTGCATCTCCAGCACCAATGTTCCTTGGTCTTGGAACTGCATCTTGTTGCTCCATTATGATTGGAACCTCTTGCTGTTGTTGAACTACTCTCCTTCTCTGATTTCCCAAACCCTTTTGCTTCCTATGGATGTTGTCAAGAGGCTTTTGAAGATTGTCTTTCCCCTTTGACCTTGTGTGCATAAACAGACACGAGTACAGACTCGAACAGGTACACAGTTGAGCTCAGGCTCGTGTGGGTGGTCAAGGCGACTGGGAAGTAGTGTCCAAATAGAGACGGCTCTGACTCGATCAGGTGCTCGATCACTGCTCGGTCGAGTGGTGGTCGAGTGGTTGGTCGAGTGGGTACCTGAAACTCAAGACAACCCAGCAACAGAAGATTCGAATCCAGCAACTTCACAAGTGTATAAACGAACTTAATCTTAGACTAATATGGATCCTAAATGTCACAAAAACACACTCAAATGGGCAACGGCGCCAAATTGAAACAAGGTTTTTATATGGGTGGTGAATGATGATGAATGTATGCAATGGTGAGATATGAATGAATGGATGGTAAGGTGTTTCAATTCCCCTTATGTTGTTGCAGTATAAGAGGTGTCAATCCTATCTGAGTGTTTGTGAACAATTAAGACATGCATATGAGACTAAGTCAAGCCAAATGTAAGGATGTTTGTCACTAACAATCCTATGATGAAAATGCAAAGTGCAGAAAGTAAAACTACAAGAACTATATGCTAAATGTAAATGGAACAAAATGGTTATGACTAATATGAAGCTAGAACAGAAATAGAAACTACAATAATGAACTAATGCAAGACAATAATGAAAAGGACAATAAGTAAATGCAACATAAATGCAAATAGAATGAGACTAGAGATAAGACAGGACAACTACAAATCATAAACCAAAGTTCTGGGGAAGAACTCGAGCAAACACTCGATCGAGTGCAGGGTCGAGCTGGACTAAACGCAAAAACAGAGCAACACAATAAAAACAGAGCAATGCAAAAACGAATCAAACAACAAGCAAGCAACAGGATTAAGACTTAAAAATCAATAAACAAAGAAGGTCATGAGGAGGGATTCATGGGCTGAACTAATCATTGTGGTTATCTAACTTGGTCAACAAATCTCAAGCAAACTTTGAGCTAATCTCTAGACATATAAATCTAAGACAAGTTCCCTCCACTCTCATGGCAAGAAACAATCAAACCTATGCATCTCTAGACTTGTTCTCACAAAGTAAAGAATCTACACAAGCAGGCATTAAGCAATACATCTCAAACCAAACAAGACCTCTAATCTCTTAGCAAGCCTAATGGTAAGCTCTAGATCTAGCCTTATCTATGCTTCTTAAACATTGGTGTGATGCCAAGATGCTTGAAATCAAACCCTACCTTCTCAGATATAGGATCAGCATTAAGAACATCTAGCCTAGAAGAGATCTACAACAATCAAGCTTGGCCAAATCAAACATACCACAAGATCAATCCAGCCTAACCCATCCCCTAGATCCTAGAGAACTACTCACAAGAACACATGATGAACAAATTCAAAAACCCAGAAATATACGAAACTTGCATCATTAGAAAGATGAAACAAAGATCTACAATATTGGAGAAAGAATCAAACTCGAATTCTCAATATTAAGAAAGTTATG
>NW_010921710.1:79554-88118 GCF_000633955.1 Camelina sativa
ATTGCTTCCATGCTCTTTAAGCTCCAAAATCACCTGATTATGCATGAAAAGATGCAAATGCAATGCAACTAAACTCTAATGCATGATTAGTCCTAAAGCTATGCAATAATGGTGAAAATGGCTAGCAAAAGATGCAAAAGATGTAAATATACTAATGGAAAACATGGTAAAATATATGAACATCCCTGTCCGAGGTTTATATTATTGATTGCTTGCTTGTTAGATACTATTGTTGCATGAATAGTAGATTGTGCATGTTAGTATAGTAGCGTACTTGATGATTCCCAAAGGACATACGCTAGTAGTGTGTGCATAGTGGTTAATCCCTACATATGAACGGTACAAAGACTCGGAGATGACGGGGTCGCAACCTATGGTCGAGTGCTGCATGACGATGTAGCCTTAGTTACCACCACTATATGGAACTCGGAACGAGTGATGTTCTGTACTTGTTTAGCCTTTGTGGCTACTTGTATAGGTGTTCACGAATGATGGGAAGAGAAGGTCAATACGCAGTGCCCTAGGTGAATTGATTGAGTAGACCATTGCATGCATATTTAATTATATTGTTTGCGTATACTCGTTGTAGTATACTTTGTTTGTTGTTTGCATTGCTTGCTGCGTGTTGATTGTTATTTTGAGTTTTTGGGGATGGGATTGATTACATGTTTAGGGGAGCCCGAATTCACTGAGCGATTAGCGCTCATCCCTCACTCTCTTTTGCATGTAACCTTAGTGGGAGACCTTAGGGGTTCAAAGGACGTTAGGCCAACTGGTGTAGATTTCCTTGCCTTTGTAAGATAGATTTTGTGTATACTACGTATTACTCGATTTAACATTATCAATAAAGCGTTGTTTTTCTAAAACCCCGTGTCTCCCAATGATATTTATTAGTCTAGTACGGACTAATCACAACTTGCGCATCGCGGTACGGGTTGCAAAGCCTTAGGCCATGATACGCGAGGAACAGGCATCTGTGGTTGGACGGCTTGGGCGATCGGATGCATTCCGGGAACCTCGGTCGGCCGGCTGCGGACGTCCTTACGTGATGCTCATGGTCTGTTGTTGGCCTAGAACGGGTCCGGGGTGTTACAAGAGTGGTATCAGAGCATGGTTCGTCATGCTTACAGGACGCACAGTTTTCAAACGTTTTACCGAGTAAATGAGTCGCAAAGGCAAATTAGGAAACCGGTACGTCCTTCAGTAGTTAGGTATATAAGATAGGATGGGTTAGGTTTTACCCTTGGATGTTGACTGCGGATGTCCTTTCAGAAGGTTGAAGAAGGACGACTATGGGGACTAGGCTCAGTGGAAAAATTAGATACTTCCGTTAAGCCATTGGAAGAATGGATGGATGATCAAGAGTTAGGGCCAAGTAATATGATAGACCAAGGACTTGATGAGTTGAAATTTGGAGAAAGCCGGTCACTGGAATCATCATACAACCTTATGATGAATTCTTCGATAAAGGCAAATACACGACCTAGTGTATCAAGGTTATCTCAGTTCCTGGAGATTGCAATGATAATGAAGGAGTTGGGAACAAATTATTTTAAAGGAGGAAGGAGCACATTCGCAGTTGGTTCATGGATACAAAGCCTAGAGGAGAACTTTTCCGTAACAAGATGCCCGCAGGAGTATAAGAAGGACATTGCCGTATACCATTTGAAGAAAGATGCAGCTAATTGGTGGACGAACTTAGAGAAACAGTACGGAAACAGGGAGCCAACGTGGGAAGACTTTAGAAGAGAGTTCGAGACAAAGTATTTTCCACAAGAAGTAAGAGAGAGTTAGAAGCCAAATTTTTGGAACTATAACAAGCCGAGAGAAGTGTACGGAAATACGAAGCAAAATTTTCGATCCCCGGCAACAGGGCCAAATTGATGTAGTAACTTTCAGTATCAATTATTGTCAATCCACAATTTGCAATCAATCAACACACCAAGAATACACAAAATGCTTAATCTATTCTTAATCAAGTAAAAGTTCTTATGCCACTACTTATCTATCAAAATGACTCAAATAAAGCTAACAAGAAAATGCAAACTCAAGGCAAACCAAACTCAAATAGCAATAATACTGAAATTTAAGAATTAACAAGAGAACCTTGGGCAAGGTAATTGTCTTGGGAGATAGCTAATCAATCCTAGATGTCTAAGTAACAATCAATAACAATCCTATGGCTAGAACACTAATGCAAATCAATTCATTTCCATGATAGAGATCTATGCTAGTCAAATGATAATCAACAATTTCCAAAGGTAATCACAAGACAAGCATGCATTAAGAACAAGTTCAAATACCACTAAGCACCCTAATCATCAATTTCCATTGGCTAGGAATGCAAAGCTCTTAAAAAGTTTGGTTCAGGAATTTCATCAAACACCTTATGGGCATGGAAATCCTAAAGTCTAGATTTAAGCTTGATCAAGGCTATCTAGCAATATTATCACTAATCAAGATAGGAAATGCATAAGATAAACCCTAGACATCAAAGATCAACCATCTATCTCCCTAATCTACCAAGCCCAAAGTTCTTAAAAGATCTACTCACTAATCACCATGATCACACAAAGGAAAGAGGTTTGTCTTTGTGAAATCATAATAAAAGCTTGTAGATTAAGAGATTTGAAAGAGAAATTGCTATTAAAAACTGGGAAATCAACCAAAGATTCAATAAACCTAGAGTAAACAAGCTTAAGAACCCTAAGTGGCTGCTAAAACAATAGATAAGATAAGAGATAATACTTCTTAATAGGTTTAGAGTATTTACAGTAAAGTAGAAGAGAACCTAGGTCAACCCAAAAACAAACTGGGTCAAACCCGGTTCAAGAATAAAACAAGTGAGGTGCTGGCTCCATCGGCCATGGCTTGGCCGAGTGGTGCGGCCGCGTGTGCTTGATCGGTCTAGGTTTGGCCGCGTCGCCTGGCCGCGTCGCCTGGCCGCGTCGCCTGGCCGCGTCGCCTGGCCGCGTGTGTCTTCGCACCCTCAGCCACTTAAGCTCCATCGGCCATGACTTTGCCGGGTGGGGAAGTCGCCTGGCCTTGATCGGGGAGATCTTGACCGAGTGGGATGGCCGCGTGTGTCTTCGCACCTTAGCACACTCGAACTCCATCGGTTGAACTTTTTCCGGGTGGGGAAGTCGCGTGGCCTTGATCGGGGAGATCTTGACCGAGTGGGATGGCCGCGTGTGTCTTCGCACCTTGACCTTTCCATCTCCACTCTTCTTTGCTTCTTTGCATTAAAACAAGACCAAATGCTCCAAATGTGTAGAGATCACTCCAAGAACCTGAAAGATGGCAAACTAGATGCAAATGCTCCTAAAACAACCTAGAATGACAAGATTATGCAACAAAACTATGCAAGAACAAGGCTTAAAACCCAACAAAAACACAAGATATCAACTCCCCAAACTTACCTTTTGCTGGTCCTCAAGCAAGAACCAAACAAAAAGTGAGAGAGAAGTTTAAAAAAAAAAAGGGATTCAGAACCTAAAGGCATGAGATAAAGGATTCAAACCAAAGTCCTTAGATGCAGTTCAATGGTGCTAAGATCAATCAAAGTCCTTACAAATATTTTTCAAAGCTTAACACAATGCATCACTCTAGTTCATCTTCTATCTATTGGCAAAGACTTGCAATCCTATTCAACATCTCTTTCACATTCATTAAAATGTTTGGTGTGATCTTGCAAATGGAAAATAAATCAAGCTCAATTGGTATAAGGGAAAGGCTGTTTATAAAGTGGTTGGAATTGGTGTTTTTGGGTGGTTAACTCTCAAACAAAGAGGAATGCTAGACAGTCATGAAATCTATCTAACACTGAGAATAATTTGGGCATACAAAGCTTAGCTCTTGATGTTCTACCCACCTAGAAGCTTTTCTACCCTTTTTCTCATCTTACTTATCTTCCTTTCAAACCCAAAAACTCAACCTTATTCAACGTAACCCCTTTTCCTTCTTTACTCAAGGTCTTATTTCTTTATTTTTATTGAATCTCTAAGGTTGTTCTTGCTTTACACACTAGCTCATTTTCCTTCTTATTCATTCTTTGCTATACTCCCAATCTTGTTTGAATTTCCTTTACTCTTTTCATTTTGATTCTAGGAGACTATAGCAATACTTTCTATCCCTTTTCTTTGAGGCTTAGAGCTTATAATTAACTTAACCTTAGAGATTTTTCTTTTCTTTTGACCAAGTAAACCTTTATTTCCCATCTTATTCTCTCTTGTTCCCAAACTTGAACCCAAATCAACATTCTAACCACCTATTTCTTTCAAAACCAGTCTTATTACTCTCAAGAGCCAGTTCTTTGTCATTCTCAATACTCTCAAGATTTCACAACCTATAGCATTATCAAGAAAAGGCCTCACTCAACAAATCAATATAAGGCTTGAAAGAAAAGGCTGGGGTTCAAAGGTATGGCAAGAGGTTGGGTTAAACAAAATAGAGTGGCAAATAGAGATAGTTAACCCAAATGAAAGTTCCATGAGCTAGCATTCATAGTCCATATGCAAGATAATTTAAAGATCAAATTAAAGTCCAAATAATATAGAGATGCAGCATTGATCAAGCAAGCTTTACACTAGAAGAAAATGCTTTCAAGTGACACAATGCTTTTAAGCCTAGATTCTTCATTTTTTTCCAAAGATTAATCAAGCACCAATGAACTATAAATGAGGGCTGTGGGTTCAATCCTAAAACTCTACCTTTACAAGGCAATTTCATCAATATCCCCAAATGCATATGCATACTAAATGCTTCTAGACTCAATCCTAAACACAAGAATGAATATGCAAAGCTACATGCATTTTTTTTTTGGTTTTTAAATTTTTCAAATTTTTTTTTTTTTTGATTTTTTCTCAAAACATAGCTATTAACAATGCAACACACAAAATGAAAATCAAAATAAAATACCATGTTAGATGGTTAGTCCCTCTCCCAAACTTAATTCACAAAGTCTCTGTGTGAGGAAAGCTGAGAAAGAGACTAACAGAACTAAAATAAAAAAATTGAACATAAGCAAAGGACTCTATGTACAAGGACTTGGAGTGTACCTCTAGTTCATGGAGAAGTCAAGAGAGTAGGAGGAGTTGCTAGTGCATGGTGTTGGAGATTTCTCTGCTCTTCTCTTCCTCCTTTGTCTTCTCTCATATGCTGAAGCTCTTGGTGGGTCATAGAAACCAATGGCAGTACTAGGTTCACCATGGAATGAGTGTCTCTCCATTTCATCCTCAACTTCATCTTCTTGTTCTTCTCTTGAGTCCACAACAACTTCAGGGTTTGGATTGGAGGTACTTGCAATGGCTTGTTTAGCTTCCACATTCTTCAATCTTTTGTGCATACTCTTCATTCCCTTTACCAACTTCTTGATGTTTTTCCCTTGCCAGTTAGCCAAACGCTGGAGAAGATGGATGTGGCTGTGTGCTGCTCTAAGAGATTTGTTTGTAGTAGCCTCTTCAAAGGGTTGGAAGGCATACCTAGCACTGCCATAGGCTGGACTAGGAGGAGCTTCTTGTTGATCATCCTCAGCTTGACTTCTCTCCTTGGTTAAAGTTGTTGTTGGAATCACTGGCCCATCATCCTTAAAGGAGTAGAGGAAGTCATCTTGTATTTGGCAGCATATTCCAAACATGGCATAGAGAGATGTGACATCCTTTTGAGGGGAGCAAGAGCCTCTTCTTCCTAAAGCTTGAGAAAATGTACCCATAGTAGACATAGAACCCCTTCTCAGTTTGGCCATCCAAATAAGTTGTCTTTTTGAGGTAGACTGGATCAATCCTTGCAATATCATGATCAAACTCTCCTAGCTGAACCCCCTTTGCTTGTAAGATGGGGGTAACAAGACCACCCATACTTAGAATTGGTGTCTTATCACTTGTTGTCCAAACCCAACTTTTGTAGTGGAGCATTTGATGGAGGAAGACAGCAGCAACACATGTGTTTTCGGCATTGGAAAATGGCTGGTTCCCTCCTTCATAGGTCCTTATGAAAGGTTGCAGCCCTGCTAGAAGACAACCAAGTTCATTTGCCTGAACACCTCCAGCCTCTCTCCTTGCAAAAAGAGTGTGAGAGAGAACCTTGTGAGCATATCTCACTGTAGGATGCTGGATGCTTGAGTTCTTCAGCTGACCAGGTTTGTACTTTCCCACTCCAATATCTTGCCAAAAAGAACGGAACTCCCTTGGGTTGATGTTGTATTCCAACCTTGTTCCTGGTGGAAACCCATAGATAGCCCCTAATTCTCCAAAAGTCATCTTGTAGTGCTTCCCTTGAACCTTAAACTCAAAATGCCCAAGATCATTAGCTTCCCCTACCATCTCATTCTCATAATAAGTCACTGACAAGGATGCAAGGAACTCTCTTGTTGGCTCAACATAGGTGGGAAAAGCCATATTGAAGAACTGTCCTAATCCCAAAGTTGTGAAGATAGTCTGCATGTCTTCAAGGAGGCCAGCATTGTGAAGGAACTCATGATCTGGGTATCTAGTTGGAGCAAACTTAATTTGCTTAAGGCGCTGCATCAGTTGGGAGTAGGTGGGCTTCTTCTCAAGTTTCTTGCTCTGCTTTTCCTTAGCAGCTGGAGGTGGTAGAAGGTCAGAGTCTCTCTCACTCATACCCCTTTCCTCTGAATCATTATCCTCAATCACAGGCTCCTTACTTTTCTTCTTGCTTGCTGAAGCATTTTGAGTAACAAGTAAAGACTTAGATGGATTTGCCTTTTTCTTTTTCTTCTCAACAACCCTTTCTACTGGCTCCTTTGTCTTAGTTTGTTTGTCTCCAGGGTTCAAGTTGGTTCTAGCCATTTTTTTTAGCAAATATACAAAAACACTTGAAAAATATTAGTAAGGCTCACTAGGAGCCACAATTTGAAGCCACAGCTAACAAGTGCCTAGTATTTAAGAGATAAATCAATATAATTAGACCAAGGAACAAAAGAGAACCACTTAGATACAAATTTCACAATCTGACTCAATAATACTTCTCAAATTTTTTGATAAACTCAATAAACCACTAAACATGATCAATTGGCCTCCAAAATTGCTAGTCTCTTCCAAGATGCTTAATTGAACAATAAACAAGGTAAATAAACAATAAAATTTAAATTTCCCCAAAATTTTTGATTTTAACAATTTCTCAAGAACCCTAAATGCTCATAAATCAAAATTTTCGAAATTAAACACCAAACATAACAATTCAAACGAAATTGTAACCAACTAACATCAATATCAAGTTAAACAACCCTAAATCAAGGCATAAATAACTGGCTGGCCGATTCTAGCACATATTGGGTTTAAACTTGAATGAGGGAAAAGGAGAAATAGAATGTTTTACCTTGCAACCGATGAGTAGTGAACCAAAACTAATAGTTGAGGCCAGAAATAATTAAAAGAGCTTGAAAAACCGAAACTAACACACCAAAAATCTTTGAAAACGATCGAGAGATGAGAGAGATGCAAAGGTTTTAGTGTTCTAAGGGTTTCTTGAAATCGACAAGGTGAGAAGAGAGAAGAAGATTTCGGGTTTTGGGGGAGTTGAGAGAAGGAACAAACCGGCCAGGATCAAGTTAAAAATTGAGGAATCATTAGGATTGAACCGATGGTCATGGCCGATGGTTAGCACGCGGGGGCGCTTTGGCCGCGTCGCCTAGCCGCGTGTGCCTTCGCACCAAAGACCAACAATTCGTGTTGATTCTCACTCGGCTTCATTTTGGCCGATGGTCGTGGCCGATATTCCTCACGCGGGGACATTTTGACCGCGTCACCAGGCTGCGTGTGCCTTCGCACCAAAAACCAACATTTTCGTTTGATCCTCAATCGGCCCCGTTTCGACCGCGTGTCGTGGCCGGTCGTCCTCACGCGGGGACTTTTTGACCGCGTCTCCAGGATGCGTGTGCCTTCGCACTTTAAACCAGTTGGCTAACGCGGGTACAGCTGAGCCGATGGCTATGGCCGATGATCCTCACGCGGTGATGGTTTGGCCGTGTCTCATGACCGGTTGAAATTGGCCGCTTACCCTATCTGTTCAACACCAAGTTCACACAAGTCTCCCAAACTTTCCAATGCTCAATACTCAAAAACACAAAACCTTAAACACACATACTAAAAGAAATGTAAAAGATATGCACAAAAGGATACCATGGGAATGCCTCCCAAGTGCGCTTGTTTTACGTCTCTTAGCTTGACGTTACCGCACCGCTTAGGCGTCTTGAGGTTCTGAGAGAGAGACAGTTGTTCCCTCCTTAATAAAATCATTTGCCAAGTAGTGCTTCAACCTCTGTCCATTAACCACAAACTCTTTTCCAGCCTTGTTCAGCAACACAAAGGCTCCATAAGGTCTAACTTCCTTGATCTTGAATGGTCCAGACCAGCGGGACTTGAGCTTTCCCGGGAATAGCTTCAAGCGGGAATTGAACAGCAACACCAAATCTCCTTCCTTGAAAACCCTTGGAAGAATTCTCTTGTCATGGAATGCTTTTGTCCTCTCCTTGTAGATCTTTGAACTCTCATAGGCATCAAGGCGGATTTCCTCTAACTCAATCAATTGTACCAAGCGTTTCTCAT
>NW_010921710.1:89219-94418 GCF_000633955.1 Camelina sativa
GACTTGATTTCTCTGTTTGAAATCTCAACCTGACCACTAGTTTGGGGATGGTAAGGTGTAGCAACTTTATGCTTCACTCCATGCTTCTTGAGAAGACTCTCAAAGACCTTGTTGATAAAGTGTTTCCCTCCATCGCTAATGACCACTCTTGGAATACCAAACCTTGGGAAGATGATTGTCTTGAATAAATTCAACACTACCTTTGTATCATTGGTAGGACTAGCTATGGCTTCAACCCATTTAGAGACATAATCAACAGCCACAAGTATGTAATTGTTACCAAAGGAAGAAGGAAATGGTCCCATGAAGTCAATACCCCATACATCAAACACTTCAACCTCTAAAATAGGATTTTGTGGCATTTCATTTCTCCTGCTGATATTGCCTCTTCTTTGACATGAATCACACTTGGAGATGATCTCTTGTGTGTCTTTGAATATAGTAGGCCACCACAAACCAGCTTGAAGAATCTTTGTGACTGTCTTGAATGTAGCAAAGTGACCTCCATAGGCTGCTCCATGACATAGTTCTACTAACCCTTCTATCTCCTCCTTGGCAACACATCTCCTATAAATCTTGTCTTTACAAAGAGTGTAGAGGTATGGTGCATCCCAATAGTAGTTGTTGATGTCTTTGAAGAACTTTTTTCTATCATAACCAACCAAATTTGGTGGCTCAATCCCACAAGCAAGGTAGTTAACATAATCAGCATACCAAGGACCATTCTCTTCCAACCTCATGACCTCTCCAAGCTTCTTCCAAGTCTCATTGGTGTTTTCAAGCAGTTGAATCGCCATTATCTGTTCTTCAGGAAGTGCATCATTGATTGGAATCTCATTGTCAATCCTTAATCTTGATAGATGATCAGCTACTCCATTCTCAATGCCCTTCTTGTCTTTAATCTCCAAATCAAACTCTTGAAGTAGCAATATCCATCTCAACAGCCTTGGTTTAGCATCCTTCTTTGCTAAGAGATATTTCAATGCTGCATGATCAGTGTGAACAACTACTTTTGAACCCACCAAGTATTGCCTAAACTTCTCAAATGCAAAGACAATAGCTAGGAGCTCTTTTTCTGTTGTAGCATACTTGACTTGAGCCTCATCTAATGTTCTACTTGCATAGTATATGACATGAAGCTTCTTATCTTTTCTTTGACCAAGCACTGCTCCAACTGTATAGTCACTAGCATCACACATGATTTCAAATGGCAAGTTCCAATCTGGTGCTTGAACTATTGGAGCACTAACCAACTCTTCTTTTATCTTCTTGAAAGCTTGAAGACACTCCTCATTGAACTCAAACTCGACTTCCTTACACAACAGCCTTGTAAGAGGTTTAGCAATCTTTGAGAAGTCTTTAATGAACCTCCTATAGAACCCAGCATGGCCCAAAAAGCTTCTTATTCCCTTGACTGAATTTGGAGGTGCTAGATTGGTCATCACATCAATCTTAGCTCTATCAACTTCAATGCCTTTCTCAGAGATCTTATGACCCAAAACAATCCCTTCCTTCACCATGAAGTGACATTTCTCCCAATTCAAGACCAAATTTGTTTTCTCACACCTTCTTAAGACCCTGCACAAATTAGAAAGACAACCAGAAAAAAGAATCTCCATAGACGGAGAAGTCATCCATGAAAACCTCCACAACATCCTCAATTAGATCAGAAAAAAATTGACATCATGCATCTTTGGAATGTAGCTGGAGCATTACACAATCCAAATGGCATCCTTCTATAAGCAAAAGTACCATAAGGACATGTGAAAGTAGTCTTTTCTTGATCATTAGGATGTATGGGGATTTGAAAGAAACCAGAATAACCATCAAGAAAGCAATAATGAGTATGACTAGCAAGCCTCTCTAACATTTGATCAATAAATGGTAAAGGAAAGTGATCTTTTCTAGAAGCAGCATTGAGTCTCCTATAATCAATACACATTCTATGACCAGTTATAGTTCTAGTAGGAATCAACTCATCTTTATCATTCTTAACAACTGTAACTCCTCCTTTCTTTGGCACCACATGTACAGGTGAAACCCATGTACTATCTGATATAGGATATATGATACCAGCATCAAGGAGTTTAAGAATCTCTTTCCTCACCACATCCCTTAAGTTAGGGTTTAACCTTCTTTGTGGTTCAATGGAAGTCATTGATTCATCATCTAAATGAATTCTATGCATGCAAAGAGTTTCTGAAATCCCTTTTATGTCATCAAGTGAATAACCAATAGCTCTCCTAAACTTTTTCAATTCACCTAGAAGAGTAACAGTTTCATGTTCACTAAGCTCCTCATTGATAATGACAGGGTAAGTAGAGTTTTTACCTAGGAAAGCATACCTTAGCCCCTTAGGGAGTGGTTTGAGTTCAATCTTGGGTGCCTTAAGCTCACTCCAATCCTCATTCGAATTTACCTCAACTGAACACACCACTTGCTTTTTCAACTTAAGGAAGCTTTCACCATCATTAGAAGGCTTGTGAGAGTCAAGAATCTTTTCATATCCTTCACTATCCTCCTTTAGTAACCCAAACTCTCCTTGTTTAACTGTCAAGGTGCTTTGGAGCTCATCTTCTATAGCCAATTCCTCCAAAAGCTCATCAGCTAAATCTTCCATTTTCTCAATATAGAACACTTGACCGCCAATTGTAGGCTTCCTCATCACTTTGTTGATGTCAAAAGTCAAAGCTTCCTTTCCCAAATTCAACTGTATCTTCCCACCTTTCACATCAATCATTGTTCCAGCAGTCCTTAGGAATGGTCTCCCCAAGATGAGTGGATCCTTTGGTTCTTCATCCATTTCAAGAACAACAAAGTCAGTTGGGATCTCAAAATGTCCAATTATCACTGGTAGATCTTCAAGCACTCCAACAGGGGTTCTAATTGATCTATCAGCAAGAACTAGGGTGATCATACACTGCTTGTAATGAGTGAAACCCAATCTTTTTCCAACTGAGAGAGGCATCAAGCTCACACTAGACCCCAGATCACATAAACAATGGCTAAAAGATAGAGGTCCCAATGTGCAAGGGAGAGTGAAGCTACCAGGATCTTCAAGCTTCTTTGCTACTACCTTGTTTTGAATAATAGCACTGCACTCATGAGTCAAGATAACCATTCCTTGCAGAGCTTTCTTCTTCTCCAAAACTGCATCCTTGAGGAACTTGCTGTAAGAGGGGTTCAACAAGAATGCATCAATGATAGGCATTGTGATAGCAACATCCTTCATTTGTGCATCAAACATGGCTCTATACTTGTCCACTTGTTGCTTCTTGAACCTTCCAGGAAATGGCAGCCTTGGTTCATAAGGTGGAGGCACAAACAGAGTTTCTTTGGCAACACCTTTACTTTTCTTGGAAATTTCATCAATGGTCTTGTCTTGCTTAGGCTCCTCAACCACTTTACTCTTCCCTTTGTCAACCACAACTCCTTCAGCTTCTTTATCTTTACCCAAATCCTTCAATATCAGCTCATCTTCATCATCAATCTCAACCACTACCTCCCCTCCTTTAGGCTCAATGTCCCTATTGAGCTCATTTGTTGGTAGTTGCTTGCCACTCATCAACATTATGGCGTTGACAAACTCCTTTGGGTTTGGTTCTGGTTTTCCCGGTAAGGAACCCATTTGTCTAGTAGAGGATGAGGAAGCTTGTCCTTGGACTTGATTTTTCAACCTTTCAAACTTAGCATTCAACTCACCATATACATTGTCAACCTTGTGGTGTATGGCCTTCATTTTTGTAGCAAGTTCAATGGCTCCTCTCCCTTGTCCTTCTAGGAGTTGTCTAAGTAGAGCATTTGTGTCATCTACTTGACCTTGAGGCTGTGGTGCATGCATTTGTTGTTGAGGTTGGGAATAGCTTTGAGGCTTTGCTTGGTAATTCCCTTGAGGCTTTTGTTGATAATTGGGTTGAGAAGGAAAACCAGGTGGTTTTTGTGGTGGATAAGACTGATCTTGTGGGTTCTCCACATTGGTGCTGCGGTAAGAGAGGTTAGGATGGTTGCGGTAATTGGGATTGAACTTGTTATACCCTTGTCCACCCACATAGTTGACCTCTTCTTGTCCCTCAACATAAGCTTCCATTCCCTCTTGATATCCTTGATACACATCACTTTCGGTTACAAAATGGACTGGCTTTTGAGTGGCAAGAATCATCTTATCCATCTTCTCATTCAATGCTTTGATCTCCTTGCGGTGATGCTCATTCATGTCAGAGTTGTCTCTTGGAGTTATATCATAATCCTCCCCATAGTTACCATCACTTTGAGCAAGATTCTCCACCAAAGTCATACCAACATCAACATCTTGCCCAAGGAAGTTTCCATTACTTGCTGTGTCAAGCAACATTCTTATCTTTGGTAGCACTCCTCTATACAATGTGCTAAGAAGAGACTCCTTGGAGAAACTATGATGAGGACATTGCATAGTATAGCCCTTGAATCTCTCCCATGCTTCACAAAAACTCTCATTTCCCTTTTGAGCAAAGCTTGATATCTCATTTCTCAACCTTGCTGTTCTTGTAGTTGAGAAGAATTTGGAGAGGAAGGCTCTCTTGCATTGATCCCACGAGGTAATGGATCCCACTGGTAGGTTCTTCTCCCAAGTCCTAGCTCTATCTCCAAGAGAAAACGGAAAGAGGCGGAGTTTGAATGCATCGTCCAAGATACCATTGATTTTAACTGTCCCACACATCATGTCAAACTGATCCAAGTGGTCAAGAGGGTCTTCCATAGGCAGACCATGGAACTTTGAGCTTTGCACCATGTTGATAAGGCTAGACTTGATTTCGTAGTTGTTTTTCTCAACAGCGGGTGCTCTGATTCCTTGGCGGTTCCCATGAATGTTCGGCTGATCAAAGGCTCCAATGACTCGAGGTTGTCTTGGAGGATGGATAGGAGCTTGGTTTTGGTTGGGCTGCTCATTTCCATTATGAGCAGCGGCTGGAGGAGGGTTGTTCTCCATGGCTTGGCGGGCTAAACGGCGGTTCTCTCGTTCAAGTAAGTGAATGTCGTCCACAGGCTGAAACAAGTTGGCTAGGCCGTGGCTTCTCAAGTTCATACAACCTGAAAAGCAAAGACAACCCACCAATCCAATCCAAGTAACAAACAGTGCAAAGTAAATGAATAGTCTCAAGCAAAGTTGAAATCCTAATGGTCAATTAAAATGCAAACGGGCAACGGCGCCAAATTGATGTA
>NW_010921710.1:94470-94918 GCF_000633955.1 Camelina sativa
TTGATATCTCATTTCTCAACCTTGCTGTTCTTGTAGTGGAGAAGAACTTGGAGAGGAAGGCTCTCTTGCATTGATCCCACGAAGTAATGGATCCCACTGGTAGGTTCTTCTCCCATGTCCTAGCTCTATCTCTAAGAGAAAACGGAAAGAGGCGGAGTTTGAATGCATCGTCTGAGATACCATTGATTTTAATTGTCCCACACATCATATCAAACTGATCCAAGTGATCAAGAGGGTCCTCCATTGGCAGACCATGGAACTTTGAGCTTTGCACCTTGTTGATAAGGCTAGATTTGATTTCGTAGTTGTTGTTCTCAACAGCGGGTGCTCTGATTCCTTGGCGGTTCCCATGAATGTTCGGCTGATCAAAGGCTCCAATGACTCGAGGTTGTCTTGGAGGATGGATAGGAGCTTGGTTTTGGTTGGGCTGCTCATTTCCATTATGAGC
>NW_010921710.1:95683-110564 GCF_000633955.1 Camelina sativa
TAGACATCAAAGATCAACCATCTATCTCCCTAATCTACCAAGCCCAAAGTTCTTAAAAGATCTACTCACTAATCACCATGATCACACAAAGGAAAGAGGTTTGTCTTTGTGAAATCATAATAAAAGCTTGTAGATTAAGAGATTTGAAAGAGAAATTGCTATTAAAAACTGGGAAATCAACCAAAGATTCAATAAACCTAGAGTAAACAAGCTTAAGAACCCTAAGTGGCTGCTAAAACAATAGATAAGATAAGAGATAATACTTCTTAATAGGTTTAGAGTATTTATAGTAAAGTAGAAGAGAACCTAGGTCAACCCAAAAACAAATTGGGTCAAACCCGGTTCAAGAATAAAACAAGTGAGGTGCTGGCTCCATCGGCCATGGCTTGGCCGAGTGGTGCGGCCGCGTGTGCTTGATCGGTCTAGGTTTGGCCGCGTCGCCTGGCCGCGTGTGTCTTCGCACCCTCAGCCACTTAAGCTCCATCGGCCATGACTTGGCCGGGTGGGGAAGTCGCGTGGCCTTGATCGGGGAGATCTTGACCGAGTGGGATGGCCGCGTGTGTCTTTGCACCTTAGCACACTCGAACTCCATCGGTTGAACTTTGGCCGGGTGGGGAAGTCGCGTGGCCTTGATCGGGGAGATCTTGACCGAGTGGGATGGCCGCGTGTGTTTTCGCACCTTGACCTTTCCATCTCCACTCTTCTTTGCTTCTTTGCATTAAAACAAGCCCAAATGCTCCAAATGTGTAGAGATCACTCCAAGAACCTGAAAGATGGCAAACTAGATGCAAATGCTCCTAAAACAACCTAGAATGACAAGATTATGCAACAAAACTATGCAAGAACAAGGCTTAAAACCCAACAAAAACACAAGATATCAACTTCAGAGATATACATCTTACGGTGATGAAGATGAAGCTGCCACCATTCAAAAATTCATGTATGGGCTAAGACCAGAGATTCGAAGCAGACTGCAAGCAGTAAATTTTCAAGTCTGCCCGAGTTAGTCGAAAGAGCAGTGAACATAGAAGAAGTCGTAGCCGCAGAGAATGATGCATTACCGCAAGAATATAGTGGAAGTAGTTCGAGATCAAAAGGAGGCCAATCAAGAATTCAGAAGAGGGAGAAGAACAAGAAAGGAGGTCGTAAATCAAGGCTGAAGAACATCAACGTCGGATGTTTTCTATGTGGCCAGTTTGGGCATTCATATCGAGCGTGCCCAAATAAGAGATGAAATCAACCATCTGCCCCAGTCCTTATGATATGGTCATTACAAGGCACCCTATCCAACTACGCATCCATTCCATCAAAGGTTGTTATCAATCCGTCCCCCGCTGGTCTGTCCTCAAGGAAGCAATAGATAGGCAGAAGGTAGAAGCAAATCGAAAGACTATCCCTTAGGATTAGATTACCCAAACCTTCATGGCCTGAAAAGATCTCGCAACAGGTAAGTATGGGTTCTAACTATTCTTCTAATTGTGTGGTTGTATGGGAATTGCTTGCTTGCTTGTTTGTTTTACTTGCATAGTTCAAAAAGTAGGAACATTTGGGAATTGGTAACCCCAAGTGTGTGTGCTAGCTTAGGAGGTCGTTTTATTTTTGGGTAGTCTGAGTAGGTAGAATGTTAGGACTGTAATTTTTTGGTGTCCCCAAAGATTTAGGAATCTTGGTCGGAACCTTAGAGGTTAGGAAACCTTAGTCATCTAGGAAACCACCCTTGGGACGTATGGAAGTAAAGCGTGGGGAAAAGAGGCAAGTGGAAGTGGTTAGGCTACCAAGCGACATACAAGGAAGACCGAAGATAGGTCCAAGGGGAGGAGCCGCAAAGTCAATCCACAAGGACTCCAAAGAAGTTGCAAGAAGATCATGAAGATACCAAGAAAGAGGACCATCATATAAAGCCTTAGAATTTGAGGACAAATTCTTTTAAGGGAGGAGAATGTAATACCCCTCCTCGGGGCTTAAAATTTCCGCGAGATGGCCGAAGGATGGCTATTGAAGAAGAATCGATCAAGACGAAGGGGAAGTAATTTTTGGAGTTGAGCCAAAGTCTTCTTAGACAATTTTAAAGCTTATGGGTGAAGAAAAATTGAAAATGAACGGAGAAATCGGATTTTGATACGGGGGTGAAGTTTCTGGCCGATGGCTGGACGTGACCGCCAGTGTACCAAACCGTCCGTGTCCATTAGCTACCAGGCAGGCAGCTCTACCAACGTGAATGGATAAGGACGGAAGTGGATAAGACGGAGAGATAAGCTCGCCCAAGCTTATCCACCATGTGTCGCCGCCTGGAGGGTGATTAGTGTCTACACATGTGCCGTCGTCCGGTGACGCCTATCCGCCAACTCATGCTTCCACCACCGACCTTGGGAACCTATATAAACCCCCTTCCCCTTCATTTGTTTCCTCAGACAAAAAACCAACCAAAACCGTCCCGGTAGGAGCTAGGCCGTAGGAGTCCGAGTCGGGTAGTCCGGGTAGTCGGGGTAGTCAGGTAGTTCGGTAAGTTAGTCCCGCCCTTAGTTTTATTTTATTTTTTAGAATATTTTTATAAGGTTTTTGGTTTGGTCCAAGCTTAGATTTATCGCGTTGGCAAAAGCTTGGTCAGATCGGGGCTAGCATAGGTGTCAAGGGTAGAATGTCATTCTCGCGACATCAGGCCAAGGTGAGTTTTGGTTATGTGTGTTGCATGTTGTTCAAAGAATGCATGTTAACCAGCTTGTTTGTTTAATTGTTTGATACGAACTAGAATTAAATAGGGATTTAATTGGTTGCTTGTGGATCTTTTCATTTATTTGTTATAGGCTAGATTAGATTGAGGTTAGGTAATTATACTTGGTATAATTATTGCATTGTTGCTTGTTGTGTGCTTGCATTGTGTGATTGCTTGCATTATTGTTTGCTTGCATTATTGTTTGCTTGCATTATTGTTTGCTTGCATTATTGTTATGCTTGCATTATATGATTGCTTATTGATATAGCATCGTGATGGTATAGCCGTGATGCTGGACGTTAAGTCGCATTGCCGTTATGCTGTCCGAGGTCTATATTATTGATTGCTTGCTTGTTTGATACTATTGTTGCATCAATAGTAGAATGTGCATGTTAGTATAGTAGCGTACTTGATGCTTCCCAAAGGTCGTATGCTAGTAGTGTGTGCATAGTGGTTAATCCCTACATATGAACGATATGAGGACTCGGAGATGACGGGGTCGCAACCTATGTCCGAGTGCTGCATGATGATGTAGCCTGAGTTACCACCACAATATGGAACTCGGAACGAGTGATGTTCTGTACTTGTTTAGCCTTTGTGGCTACTTGTATAGGTGTTCACGAATGATGGGAAGGGAAGGTCAATACGCAGTGCCCTAGGTGAATTGATTGAGTAGACAATTGCATGCATATTTAATTATATTGTTTGCGTATACTCGTTGTAGTATACTTTGTTTGTTGTTTACATTGCTTGCTGCATGTTGATTGTTATTTTGAGTTTTTAGGGATGGGATTGATTACATTTTTAGGGGAGCCGAATTCACTGAGCGATTAGCGCTCATCCCTCACTCTCTTTTGCAGGTAACCTTAGTGGGAGACCTTAGGGGTTCAAAGGACGTTAGGCCACCCGGTGTAGATTTCCTTGCCTTTGTAAGATAGATTTTGTGTATACTATGTATTACTCGATTTAACATTATCAATAAAGCGTTGTTTTTCTAAAACCCCGTGTCTCCCAATGATATTTATTAATCTAGTCCGGACTAATCACAACTCGCGCATCGCGGTACGGGTTGCAAAGCCTTAGGCCATGATACACGAGGAACAGGCATATGCGGTTGGACGGCTTGGGCGATCGGATGCGTTCTAGGAACCTCGGTCGGCCGGCTGCGGGCGTCCTTACGTGATGCTCTCGGTCTGTTCTTGGCCTAGAACGGGTCGGGGTGTTACAACAATCCCCCAAGTCCCTATTCGATGGATATTCAGATGATCTAACGTTGTCTCTAAATTTTATAGGACCTAAACCGGACATAATTTTCAAGCCCTGGGAATTGGTATACATTGGAATAGATCTTTACATTCAAGCCACACAAGACATTGCACTTCTTCAAAAGTATGTTCCCCTCTCTCTTCCCTTCAATACTCTAAAAAAAAGATAAAAGAAAAGAAAATCAAAAGAATAAGGATATAGGTAGCAAAGAAGTGAGCCAAGGGATGTCGCGTAAACCCGTGCATACTTTGGATTTCATGGAAGCCTGTCCAATATTAAAAAAAAAAGGAAAGAAAAAGAGCAAGGGATCTATAAAACAAATAAAATGATACCCTAGAAAATTAGGGAGAGATAGATTCCTTGGAAGTGAGAAAAGGGAGAGGAAAGGAATCATACGAAGAAAGTCTTGGTTTGAAGAGAGTCGACAAGCCTCTGATCGATTTACCCTTGGTAAGATTTCACTTTATATTATTGCTTAATTTATGTAAAGAGATGACAATGGAGATTTTGGAGACTCTAAAGAATTGTGGGATCAAGGAGCGTTGATGATTCTCATGGGTGATTACAAATGTAAGTTCCTAATGTCAAGGGGATGAAGAGTGAAAAGATGATATCCCCAAAGATAAGTGAATTCCCATTATTTTCAAATCCTCTTTTCCATGATTTATTCTGATTATTTGCTTGAGGACAAGCAAAGTCTAAGTCTGGGGGAGTTGATAACATCATTATTTTATCAATTTTAGCTATATTTTTAGTACGCATTTAGGAAGATTTTAGTATGATTTCAAGGCTTTAATGTTTATTATCAAGTATTTTAGGTTTCAAGAAGGTTTTACAGGGTTTATAGCAAAAAGGACCAAAAGACAAGGAAAATACGTTTTAGGAAATCTGGAAGTAATTGGTGACTATGGAAATCTGGAAGAGTCATCTTTCTCCTCGAAGTGGAATCAAGTCAATCCATCAAGCCATCAGGAAGTTATGCCCGATTTACCGAGACGTGTTATAAACCGACGTAAGGAGAACCAACCAGTCAAGTGGACTTTAATGACAGTCTGATTAGCAACCATCACAGCGGCCTGGCCCGGAGGAGTCACCACGTTCTAAAAGCTTCCTACGCTGCCCCTTGCCATGCACTTAACAATAAAATACGTTTCTATCCTTACAAAACCCTAAACCTAGACAAAACCCTATAATTACTCTTCTAAACCTAGGGTTTAGGGTGTGCCTTCACCCTGCCTCCAAAGAGCCGACGACCAGAAGAACAGCCACGACCAGCAGTCCTCTCTCGTCCCTCTCCTTGAAGCCTTGAAGTTCACCAACTCTTTCTCTTTCTTTTGTTCGTTTGTTACAACAGTTTTCATAAGGAAAAATATCCTACAACTTTGTTTGACAATCATTGAAGTAATATCTAAATCCCTTTTCTCTATTTATTCTTTTATGTTTATGAGTTTTTTAAACCTTGCTTTGATGATTCCGTTAAACATGCTAGAGTAGTTTTCTAGTTTGGTTTAAAGGGATAATCAAAGGGGGGAGATGATCTTAGTTTAGGTGGCAATTTTTAGGGTTTGTTAGATTTCTGTTCTAGTTTATTCTATGCTTTAATTCTAAGTCTTTGCTTAATGCATTAAGTTAGCCTCATGAACTAACTATGATCTAAAGTATGTGTGTGTCGCCAAAAACTTGCATGTGTGCTTGACCTAGCTTAGATGTGTGAGGTGTCATAGGAAGCACATACCCCTTACCTATGGAACTTCATGGATTAGAATCGAACCTGTTTAAAATGCTTTGATCTATGCGTCATTGCCTACAACAGTTAAATCTCGGAGTATAGGGATCTTAGACGGTTAGCTTGTGATCTATAAGTTAACGGTTCATTCGTGTTTTGTATTCTGAGTTTTAGATAAACAAACTAACCCTAAACTTTCCTAGATAGATAGATCATTGATCCCCTGTGATTCCCCTTGATGCCCAATGCTTGTTTTATTTATTTTACTTGCTTTTCTTTTTGTTTACTTGCTTGCTTACGACCGTGACAACCAAAACCCACATTTTATTTAGTCCTATCCTTATATCTCTTCTGACGGATTCTCTAAACAACAACTCTCTCTCTCTCTGTGGGATCGATCCTTGAATACTACTATCGATTAGCTGTGCACTTGCAGCCTTTGTGTGGTCTTTTAAGGTAAAAGATTTTGAAGCGAAATAAACCACGCATCAATGTGCAAGGGGGTCTTCAATAGGAAGTCCATGAAATTTGTTGCTCCAAACCATTGAGATCAGACTACTCTTGATTGTGAAGGTTGTGTTGTAGACAGCAAGAGGCACTATCCCATACCTCTGAGTATGAGTAGTGGGAGCATCACTATCACCAATCTTCCTTCTCCTTTGAGATTCAGTTTGATCATGTGGGTTTTCCATTCCCATTTCTTCTTGTTCTACTCTGATACTGTCCTTTGATATCTAAGTTCTCTTGGCATACGGTTGGTGTATACAAGTACCCAATCAGGTATCTGAATAGTCACACGAGCAGGTGCTCGAGTAGACAGGTTCGGGTAGGGGTTCGGGTGGGGGATCGGGTAAGGGTTCGAGTGGTGGATCGGGTAGGAGTTCGGGTGGTGGATCGGGTAGTGGTTCTCGTATGTTCACCTGAGATCCAAAACCGATAAGAAAACAGGAAATACCAAGAACAGATAATAAATAAAAAGAACTTGATCTAGCAAGTGCTGAAATCCTATATGTAACAAGAAACAACCAAATGGCAACGCGCCAAATTGATAACAGGATTTTCACCCCGGATATCAATTCCCTATGCAGTTGTAGTACAAAGGGTTATCAATCCAAATGGTTGTGATGTTAGCAGATAAAATATGATCAGAACAATGCAAGTCAAGCCAAGCAATAGTATGGGTTTTTGACTATCAACCTAAAATAAAAAAAAAAGGAAATAAAACAAGAACCACACGACCTAAGCACACGATGCAAGCATTCGAGTACCGGATCGAGTGGATAGTCGGATAACAGAAAAATCAAGAACACAAAGATGAACAACTCTAGGGTATACACGAGGCTGGTGATCGAGGACTAGTTCGGGTAATGGGTCGAGTTATAGATAAAAGCTTAAACAATCAAATATGAAAGCTCCTAAGGATAGGGTAATCGACTCATAAGTGTTCCTGATTAATTTGGGATGTCTCACATGCCTCAAGCAAAATATTCCCTAGACAATGAATCTCTAAACCTTGCAAATCCACTCTTCTGGTAGAAACAATCAACCTTGATCACTCCCTTACCCAACTCTCGTTGGAGAAACATGACTAAGCAAGCATTAAGATCCGATTCATTATTGTCAATAAACTCCTTACACATCTAATCTCTTAGCTAAGTGAGTAAATCTCTAGCATTAGTTGGTTCAAGCCTTTCAACAAATATCTCTCGATGGCAAAACACCCATATTTAATCTCAACCTCTCAGTCTGAAACTAGCATTAAACATACTAATCTAGAAAGGAATTTTCTTAAAAACCATCAAGCTAAGACATTCTAATCGATCAAGAATACATACTCACCTATCCCATCCCTAGAAACTTTGATTCAGTACATAGATCTAATGGCAAACAATATGAAAACACAAACGAATGAGAATTGAATTAGACTAAGAGGAAAACTGAAGTAATGAAAAATACAGAATCGCAAATGAAAGAGTATTTAAAAGAAGTAAAAATAAAATCCTAACAAAGCTTGAAAAGTGTAAATCGCTCTCTCTCGCTCTCTCACTAACTCTCGCTTTCTAGGTTTGTGAGTGTATGCGGCTTGGTCGGCGAGAAAATAAGGAGGGGGTTTATATATGGAAACCCCTTTGACCTAGCTGCCCAGCTCTGCCCGAAGGTCTGCACGAGGATCTGCATGAGGTTCGAGTCGTGTGGATGCTCGGGTAGGTCTTCGTGTTGTTCTTTCTGCTCTCAGATCTTCTTTGGTCGGGTTACGGTTGTGACTGTTCTTCTCGCATGATCATTCCATCAGGTACATTCTCGGGTTTTAGCTCATTTTTGTCCTTTTTGGGCTCCAAAGCACCTGTTTTCATCAAAAATGCACAAATGCAACAATGCAGCACCCTAAGTAGCCTAAATGCAAATTCCTAAGGTAAAGGACCTAAAAATACTAATGTTAGGGTTGTCTAGCTCAGTCGTCCATATTGTTAATTTCTGTCATTTCTTTTGTAAACTCATTTCCTTCGGTTTGGATTACCAACCGTGGAGTCTTATTCTTATTAATGTTTGGTTGAAAAAATGGAAAAGGTAATTTGTGTATGCTTGTGTACACACATGTATTAGGTATATCTCAAATTTTTAGGAACAGTTTTACAAGGTTTTAGGGAATGGATATTTTTGAAAATTGATATTAGAAAAGCGGTAATACTTAAAATTTCTCAACAAAACTATGTTAATAGTTTAAAAACTGAATATGATATAAATAAACGAGACTAAGATTGTATTAAAATATATCGATGGAGAGGAAAATTAAGTCAATCAAAGAGAAAAATAGTTTGATAGTTGGCATATCGATCTGATTAACATAGAATGAAAATTTGTTCGTTGGATTATAAATTATATAGTTTTAATTTACTTATTTTTGAATAAATTACCAATAAAGCGTTCTATTTAATTATATTCAAAATTCAGATAATGATTATTCTAAATATAATAATATTATTTAATTGTTTAATTATTAAAAAATTACAAATTTAATTTAAAATCAAATTAATTTAAATTATTACAAATTTAATTTATAGTATTTGAAATTAATTGATTTANGAAAAATCAAGAACACAAAGATGAACAACTCTAGGGTATACACGAGGCTGGTGATCGAGGACTAGTTCGGGTAATGGGTCGAGTTATAGATAAAAGCTTAAACAATCAAATATGAAAGCTCCTAAGGATAGGGTAATCGACTCATAAGTGTTCCTGATTAATTTGGGATGTCTCACATGCCTCAAGCAAAATATTCCCTAGACAATGANCTTTTTGTTTACTTGCTTGCTTACGACCGTGACAACCAAAACCCACATTTTATTTAGTCCTATCCTTATATCTCTTCTGACGGATTCTCTAAACAACAACTCTCTCTCTCTCTGTGGGATCGATCCTTGAATACTACTATCGATTAGCTGTGCACTTGCAGCCTTTGTGTGGTCTTTTAAGGTAAAAGATTTTGAAGCGAAATAAACCACGCATCAATGTGCAAGGGGGTCTTCAATAGGAAGTCCATGAAATTTGTTGCTCCAAACCATTGAGATCAGACTACTCTTGATTGTGAAGGTTGTGTTGTAGACAGCAAGAGGCACTATCCCATACCTCTGAGTATGAGTAGTGGGAGCATCACTATCACCAATCTTCCTTCTCCTTTGAGATTCAGTTTGATCATGTGGGTTTTCCATTCCCATTTCTTCTTGTTCTACTCTGATACTGTCCTTTGATATCTAAGTTCTCTTGGCATACGGTTGGTGTATACAAGTACCCAATCAGGTATCTGAATAGTCACACGAGCAGGTGCTCGAGTAGACAGGTTCGGGTAGGGGTTCGGGTGGGGGATCGGGTAAGGGTTCGAGTGGTGGATCGGGTAGGAGTTCGGGTGGTGGATCGGGTAGTGGTTCTCGTATGTTCACCTGAGATCCAAAACCGATAAGAAAACAGGAAATACCAAGAACAGATAATAAATAAAAAGAACTTGATCTAGCAAGTGCTGAAATCCTATATGTAACAAGAAACAACCAAATGGCAACGCGCCAAATTGATAACAGGATTTTCACCCCGGATATCAATTCCCTATGCAGTTGTAGTACAAAGGGTTATCAATCCAAATGGTTGTGATGTTAGCAGATAAAATATGATCAGAACAATGCAAGTCAAGCCAAGCAATAGTATGGGTTTTTGACTATCAACCTAAAATAAAAAAAAAAGGAAATAAAACAAGAACCACACGACCTAAGCACACGATGCAAGCATTCGAGTACCGGATCGAGTGGATAGTCGGATAACAGAAAAATCAAGAACACAAAGATGAACAACTCTAGGGTATACACGAGGCTGGTGATCGAGGACTAGTTCGGGTAATGGGTCGAGTTATAGATAAAAGCTTAAACAATCAAATATGAAAGCTCCTAAGGATAGGGTAATCGACTCATAAGTGTTCCTGATTAATTTGGGATGTCTCACATGCCTCAAGCAAAATATTCCCTAGACAATGAATCTCTAAACCTTGCAAATCCACTCTTCTGGTAGAAACAATCAACCTTGATCACTCCCTTACCCAACTCTCGTTGGAGAAACATGACTAAGCAAGCATTAAGATCCGATTCATTATTGTCAATAAACTCCTTACACATCTAATCTCTTAGCTAAGTGAGTAAATCTCTAGCATTAGNATTGCCTACAACAGTTAAATCTCGGAGTATAGGGATCTTAGACGGTTAGCTTGTGATCTATAAGTTAACGGTTCATTCGTGTTTTGTATTCTGAGTTTTAGATAAACAAACTAACCCTAAACTTTCCTAGATAGATAGATCATTGATCCCCTGTGATTCCCCTTGATGCCCAATGCTTGTTTTATTTATTTTACTTGCTTTTCTTTTTGTTTACTTGCTTGCTTACGACCGTGACAACCAAAACCCACATTTTATTTAGTCCTATCCTTATATCTCTTCTGACGGATTCTCTAAACAACAACTCTCTCTCTCTCTGTGGGATCGATCCTTGAATACTACTATCGATTAGCTGTGCACTTGCAGCCTTTGTGTGGTCTTTTAAGGTAAAAGATTTTGAAGCGAAATAAACCACGCATCAATGTGCAAGGGGGTCTTCAATAGGAAGTCCATGAAATTTGTTGCTCCAAACCATTGAGATCAGACTACTCTTGATTGTGAAGGTTGTGTTGTAGACAGCAAGAGGCACTATCCCATACCTCTGAGTATGAGTAGTGGGAGCATCACTATCACCAATCTTCCTTCTCCTTTGAGATTCAGTTTGATCATGTGGGTTTTCCATTCCCATTTCTTCTTGTTCTACTCTGATACTGTCCTTTGATATCTAAGTTCTCTTGGCATACGGTTGGTGTATACAAGTACCCAATCAGGTATCTGAATAGTCACACGAGCAGGTGCTCGAGTAGACAGGTTCGGGTAGGGGTTCGGGTGGGGGATCGGGTAAGGGTTCGAGTGGTGGATCGGGTAGGAGTTCGGGTGGTGGATCGGGTAGTGGTTCTCGTATGTTCACCTGAGATCCAAAACCGATAAGAAAACAGGAAATACCAAGAACAGATAATAAATAAAAAGAACTTGATCTAGCAAGTGCTGAAATCCTATATGTAACAAGAAACAACCAAATGGCAACGCGCCAAATTGATAACAGGATTTTCACCCCGGATATCAATTCCCTATGCAGTTGTAGTACAAAGGGTTATCAATCCAAATGGTTGTGATGTTAGCAGATAAAATATGATCAGAACAATGCAAGTCAAGCCAAGCAATAGTATGGGTTTTTGACTATCAACCTAAAATAAAAAAAAAAGGAAATAAAACAAGAACCACACGACCTAAGCACACGATGCAAGCATTCGAGTACCGGATCGAGTGGATAGTCGGATAACAGAAAAATCAAGAACACAAAGATGAACAACTCTAGGGTATACACGAGGCTGGTGATCGAGGACTAGTTCGGGTAATGGGTCGAGTTATAGATAAAAGCTTAAACAATCAAATATGAAAGCTCCTAAGGATAGGGTAATCGACTCATAAGTGTTCCTGATTAATTTGGGATGTCTCACATGCCTCAAGCAAAATATTCCCTAGACAATGAATCTCTAAACCTTGCAAATCCACTCTTCTGGTAGAAACAATCAACCTTGATCACTCCCTTACCCAACTCTCGTTGGAGAAACATGACTAAGCAAGCATTAAGATCCGATTCATTATTGTCAATAAACTCCTTACACATCTAATCTCTTAGCTAAGTGAGTAAATCTCTAGCATTAGTTGGTTCAAGCCTTTCAACAAATATCTCTCGATGGCAAAACACCCATATTTAATCTCAACCTCTCAGTCTGAAACTAGCATTAAACATACTAATCTAGAAAGGAATTTTCTTAAAAACCATCAAGCTAAGACATTCTAATCGATCAAGAATACATACTCACCTATCCCATCCCTAGAAACTTTGATTCAGTACATAGATCTAATGGCAAACAATATGAAAACACAAACGAATGAGAATTGAATTAGACTAAGAGGAAAACTGAAGTAATGAAAAATACAGAATCGCAAATGAAAGAGTATTTAAAAGAAGTAAAAATAAAATCCTAACAAAGCTTGAAAAGTGTAAATCGCTCTCTCTCGCTCTCTCACTAACTCTCGCTTTCTAGGTTTGTGAGTGTATGCGGCTTGGTCGGCGAGAAAATAAGGAGGGGGTTTATATATGGAAACCCCTTTGACCTAGCTGCCCAGCTCTGCCCGAAGGTCTGCACGAGGATCTGCATGAGGTTCGAGTCGTGTGGATGCTCGGGTAGGTCTTCGTGTTGTTCTTTCTGCTCTCAGATCTTCTTTGGTCGGGTTACGGTTGTGACTGTTCTTCTCGCATGATCATTCCATCAGGTACATTCTCGGGTTTTAGCTCATTTTTGTCCTTTTTGGGCTCCAAAGCACCTGTTTTCATCAAAAATGCACAAATGCAACAATGCAGCACCCTAAGTAGCCTAAATGCAAATTCCTAAGGTAAAGGACCTAAAAATACTAATGTTAGGGTTGTCTAGCTCAGTCGTCCATATTGTTAATTTCTGTCATTTCTTTTGTAAACTCATTTCCTTCGGTTTGGATTACCAACCGTGGAGTCTTATTCTTATTAATGTTTGGTTGAAAAAATGGAAAAGGTAATTTGTGTATGCTTGTGTACACACATGTATTAGGTATATCTCAAATTTTTAGGAACAGTTTTACAAGGTTTTAGGGAATGGATATTTTTGAAAATTGATATTAGAAAAGCGGTAATACTTAAAATTTCTCAACAAAACTATGTTAATAGTTTAAAAACTGAATATGATATAAATAAACGAGACTAAGATTGTATTAAAATATATCGATGGAGAGGAAAATTAAGTCAATCAAAGAGAAAAATAGTTTGATAGTTGGCATATCGATCTGATTAACATAGAATGAAAATTTGTTCGTTGGATTATAAATTATATAGTTTTAATTTACTTATTTTTGAATAAATTACCAATAAAGCGTTCTATTTAATTATATTCAAAATTCAGATAATGATTATTCTAAATATAATAATATTATTTAATTGTTTAATTATTAAAAAATTACAAATTTAATTTAAAATCAAATTAATTTAAATTATTACAAATTTAATTTATAGTATTTGAAATTAATTGATTTACATAATGTTTAAATAAATAAATGGATATTATGGTAAAGATTTAATTCAACATTATACTTTTCAAATTACTATAAAATTGAATGTATGTTTCAACTTTCTTATATAATTTAGTGTACTTACAAGATTCGTTTTTGAAACTTTAGGAAAACCTCTTTTGGAAATTATAGAACAATCTAGGCTTCTTGTATTTGAACAAAACCTACGATCAACAGTTGTGGACTGGGACCATATCTTGTAGATTTCAGTACTTAACAATTTTCTTAACAACAATCAAATAAAGAATGTCTCAGAATTAGTAGGATTGATGTTTATTATTCAAGTAATACTGGAAGAGAAAAAGACAAATATCATGTTACAAAGCAGAGATATGACAATACTCTTTAGGTAGATATCATGTCATTCATTTTCGCTTAAGCAACATAAAATAGTTCACATGTTTCTTACACTTTTTAAAATCAATAGGATACTTGGTGAGCTTCTTAGCTAAACGATCAAATAGCTCATCGACCACACCTTGACCGAAATGTTCTTTAATGATCGTATAGAAAATAGCTCTAAACATGGAAGTCATGAACTCGTTGGATAATGGAATATCCTCCAATGGATGACTTATAATCTCCATCATCTCCAAAGTGAAGCTTCTATATTGCTCAATCTCTCTCTCTAGTTCACTAAACTGCGGAAAATACACGGGAATGCTGAACAGCTCAATCGCTTCCACAGTTGTTACACCCTACAAGGGAAAACACAACTACTTTACTAGCAATCTCGCATTAATCATTGTGTTATTTTATATATTGCTAAATCGTTTTAAAAAGATGCTAGACATAAAAATAACATAAGAAAATGACTGTAATATTTTGAATTAGAAAATCTCTTGAAGTCTTGGGATTAAATGTTCTTACCAATTTAGCCATATCCATAAGACAATCACCGATCATGTCTACCACCACACCCTGCCATGTCTCAGAATGGGGGACACCATCAGGCAAACATTGTCCTAAAATAATCATCAATCCTTCTGGAACAATTTCTTCGGCTCTAGCTTCAAGAAAAACCCTCATGTCTTTTGTGAACTGGACCTTGTAAGCTTTTGTCACATCTTCTATTAAATTATTACAATGGATGTAATAGTTGTTCCAAGCCGGAGATTTCTTGTCACATACATGTTCAGGAATTTCTGAAAGCCAGTGAGTCGCGTAGGAAGTATGACCGATGTGGATGCTGTTTCTTGGTAACACTCGGCCATGGAAGGAGCCTGGAACACCGAACGAGAAATATTCTCCTTTAGAGGAAGCAGGTTGGGTTCTAAAGAGTGTGTTGAAGTCATTGTTCGGCTGATCATTGAAGAATACTTGGAACTCAAGAGGGACAAGACGATTTTCATGGGTACTTTTCACACCGTCAATGATATATTGAACAGCATGAAACGTGTTAGGTCCAATAGAACAACCAAAATCAGCAATGTT
>NW_010921710.1:112892-163087 GCF_000633955.1 Camelina sativa
TAAAGTATTAAGATCAGAATTTAAATTCAAGAGATCAAATTTTTCCAAGATGTATCGCCTTGTTTTTTCTTCATTGCCATCTATACATGCTTTCTGTATCAAGAATATAATAATAAGTAATTAACATGGATTTATCCCCAAAAAAATCACAAGATATGGCTGAATTCGAATAATATGGCATAACTTAGTATAAAGAATAAAATAATCCCAGTCATATATTCACATAAAAAAATATAGAGAAATTACGTAACATACTTGATATGAAGAATTATAGATATAACTGTGTTGATCGTCACCGCTGCTCATCGGGTACGAGTGAGAAGACGTTGACATTGCTCTGTGTTTGATATCCAAGAGCTCAAAATATTTAAAAGTTCGCTATGTAAGTTTGAATATTTGAGTAAAGAGATAAATGCAAGATTTATATATAAGGAAGTTTGGAACAATTCGACATTCAATAGGTCAAATGTGGTAGGTATAGACAGGTAGGTAGACATTAAGTTAGCAAGAAAACAAACAAAAGTAATGATGCACTGATATGACTTATTACCATACAAAAGTTTGGTATATCTTCAATTTTGTATTCGTTAACTGTTTTGGTTGGTGACCAATTGGTCAATAAAATAACAACCTGGATATAAATGAAAGGAATATTGGCTAAATGAAAGAAAAGATGCAGAGAAAAGAAGAAAAATATACAAGTACGATAGTGTTAACTAAGTAGAACATTAGAACATCTTACAATATATTATTTAATATGATATATACTTTATTTAAAATAATATAAAAGAATTTAATTTTTGTTCTTTTTTTGTTCCATTTTTGTTCCACATTTCATTTGAAAAAGAATGGTGAGAAATCTAGAGGAAATGATGTGAAGAAAATGACTCTGGTAAGCCACACTTATTGACGAAGATATCGACGAGAAAAACCTAATCAAAACCAGCCATGTGGAGTCGCCAAGCTTATCTCTACGCCTGGTGATGAGAGCCCAAACACTAAAATTCAAGCCACTTATGTATTTATTTATCTTGAGAACGCTTAGAAACATCTACCTATCTGCAACTCTAACTGAATAAGAGTCAAACTTGTTATCTTGGTCCAAAAAAAATAAATGCTACATGGAAAAGACTAAGAGATAGTCAAAATTCAAGCAGATCATTGAAAAGTCTACGTTTCTAATGCATTTTAAACAATTAAAAGGCTCAAGTTAAAAGACCAGCGACAAGCTCAACTGAATCAAAATACAGATGAGGTGACTTAAAAAAAATGGAGAAAACATATCCTTCGTTATCATGAGCTCCATATAAAACCTTAACTCCTAGGGTCCTCTCTAGGAGTCAAGAGGACCGTGGAAGTAGCACAAAAACGGCCAAAGACTCTGAACTTTTGCGGTTCTCACTTTTGCACCAAATTTTAGCTCTCTCTTTCTTTTTGATCACTCTGGCCCTGATTGGTTGGTGCTGTAGAGTCTTTACACAGCCACATTTTGGTTCACAGCTACAAGCCACTTATGCATTTATTTATCTTGAGAACGCTTAGAAAAATCTACTTATCTGCGACTCTAACTGAAGAAGAGTAAAAACTAAAAACTTGTAATCTTGGTCCAAAAAAAAACAAATGCTACATGGAAAAGACTACGAGATAGTCAAAAGTCAAGCAGGACTTTGAAAAGTCTACGTTTTCTAAAGCGTTTTAAACATTCAAAAGACACAAGTTTGATTAATAAAAAATCTGAGATTGCTAATCTCGTTCGGTTCACTTAGAGCATCATTATCGGCAGTCTCTCACGAAGAAATTTTCAATAAAATAAACAAAAAAATACATTAGAAAATAGATGAAAGAGAGTAAAAACATTTCTCGTATGTCATAACTCATAAGAGACAATATCTATTTTTATCCAAAAAAATAAAAAAGAGACAATACCTATATAATTTTTCTATTGATCGGTTTAAACCTTCTGCAACAAAACACAAATTTTAATAATTAAATCGTATAAAGATATTATTATTACATTGCTTATATATTTGAATGGGTCTCTATCCGGAGGAACTACTCTTAGAACAACCATTTAATATTGGGAAAAATGCCATAAAGATCCCCAACTTTTAAATTTGATACGAAAAAAGCATAAACTTTCGAGATGTCGTTTTAATCCCAAAGTTTAGTTTGACTTTTTGAGAAAATAGTAAAATTTCGTTGACCTGGCCATTTCAAGCATGTCGTTAAGTTTCCGTCAACAGAGTTAATTTTCCGTTAACAATCTCCGTTTAGTCAAAGACAAGATATATAAAGTTTGTTTTCTAATTTTTGTTGAAAGCGTCTCGTGGTCCATTGGTTAACGTGTGAGTTGGGTTTACACCTGCCGTGGGTGCGACTCTCCTTGCCCGAAGGTTTTTTGTTTTCTAAAATAAAATATTTTACATGGATTCGAACTCATGACCTCAAAGCCGCAAACATAAAAGCGTAACCAACTATGCTAAAGAAGATTTATTAACCATTAACGAAACACAATTGTTTATATCAGGTATTATATGTGTTTTTATTTTAAAACCATGACCGTTAGATCTCGAGGAGCAAGTTGTGGGTCATTATTGACGGATCCTTGCGGCGAAGAAGGCTTCTGATGCGGCGGGTGTCGAGATCGTTGGTCACGGTTATGAAAGATAGGGTTGGGCGGTGAAGAAGTTAAAAAACACATATAATACACAATATAATAATTTATGTTTCATTAATTGTTAATAAATCTACCTAGGATAGTTGGTTATGCTTTTTTGTTTTCGGGTTTGATGTCTCGAGTTCGAATCCATGTAATATCTTTTATTTTAGAAAACAAAAAACCTTCGGGCAAGGAGAGTCGAACCCGCGGCAGGTGTAAACCCAACTCACACGTGAACCAATGGACCACGAGACGCTTTCAACAAATATTAGAAAACAAACATTATATATCTTGTCTTTGACTAAACGGAGATTGTTAATGGAAAACTAACTCCGTTGACGGAAACTTAACGACGTGCTTGAAATGGCCAGGTCAATGAAACTTTACTATTTTATCAAAAAGTCAAACTAAACTTTGGGGTTAAAACGACATCTCGAAAGTTCATGCTTTTTTTGTCCCAAATTTGAAAGTTGAGGATTTTTATGACATTTTTCCCATTTAATATTAGATAGATGAGGATGGCAGGATCCTTAAAAGCTTCTTGGATAATGTCAGCAAGTTAGGCTCTCGTCGTGGTATCCACCGATTCTAGGCACTACAAGAAAAGAATTTGTCGTAACTTCCTCGCAAATCAACAATCACAAAAGATTTGAGAAACACCAAGGTTTCTTGCAAATCGTGTCTCGTAAATCGACAAATATTACAAATCATTCGCAAATTTTGCAAGGGAAATATCCCTTGCAAAACCCATGCAATTTACTAGGAGGAGTTTTCCTCGCAAATCTCACAAACTTCGCGAAAGACAAATGCACTCGCTAATCTCAAGCAATTTGCGAGAAACTGAATTTCTATCTAATACATTGCAAGCTACGACGTAGTACATCCCTCGCAACTTTTGCAACTGCTTTGTAACATTGCATATAATATGCCTAGCTGACATATGGACTCATATTTACTCGCAAATTACTCGCAATGTTTCAAATTTGTAGTATATATTTGCTAAAAATTTGCTAGGCCAATTTACATTATTGCGGTTATTAGTTTTTTTGTGAATAATAAAATAAAATCATATTGAAAATAAAATAAAACTTCAAATATTACTAAACAAAAAATTGTCTTTAAAAGAAAAAAATTTTAAAAGGATTCATAGAAAGAAGTCACGTTTCTGGTATCTTGCCTTTTTTTTTAAGTACTAAAAGTGCATCATCTTTTGTATGGCGTTTCGTTATGTGCAAACTCTATGATAAAGATGGTTTGGCTCCCCTTAAAGGTAATATATATGATTCTACTATGATGTGTCTCTATTGTTTTCAAACACCTTTTTTATGTGAGTGCGTTTAACAACATGGTTTTTTCAGAGGGCGGTGGGAGAGAAGAGGAGCTAGTACCAGAGTTACATCCTATACAGTACAAAGACCTGTCAATTATAATATTTGCTTCAGGAAAGTATTCAGTGGAGTTGTTTAAGAATTCATGTTATTAAGGGACAACTTCCTGTTGATACCACGATAATCCGTCACGGGTTATGTGACTGGATCTGGGTTAAGGGACATGGGCCGAGGCATATACATGGACCAGCCCACTAAGCTTAACCAATGAGAAGTGAAGGTGAAACGGTCCGACGACACAAAGTTGCCTCGGAGCTCGGGGATAGGCCGCAGATCCCATCGGGTCAAACATATTAAATTGAAAGCAAAATTAGCGGGATGAATTGATTGAGTATTAATTGTAATAAAGCATTATAAGTACTGGAGGGGTAGTATTGTATAAGGGATCGAAAATTTTTACTAGCAATAATACACAAAGTTTACTTCGCAAACAGCAATAGTTATGTATTCGGTTCGGAACAAAAACAGTGGTAAATGCCCCCGCACGTACAACACTCCGGGAAGAGAGAAACGTTTTTGGATCTCACATTTGGTGCTAGAAGGAGGGATTTTATCACTTATACTCTCAGTATTTCCGATGTTACTTCCAGATCTACGCCGTGCAACATCGCTATGGCAAATGAATCTTCCAGCCAGATAACTTTGGAATCAATCCAAAAACTTTTGCAGGATTTGGCGGAGAAATCCGACCGACAGCAAGCAGCCACCACCGCCCTGTCTGAGAGCTTTGACAACTTAGAAGGACAAGTCTCTGCTCGTCTAGAGACAGTTACCAGCTTTGTTGTCGATCTTTCGGCTTCTCACCGTGTGTACGCCGATCGAGTCGATCTTCTTTCTTCAGATCAAAATCTGCGGCAACGTGCTCTAGACTTTGCTGGCATCATTCCGCCTTTCACTCCTCAGCAAGCAACAGCCACATCGACCCCAGGGAGCAGCTTCCCACCTTGGACTACTCTTCAGGCGTCACCACCGCTGACCGGGGACACTCTCACTCCTGTACAAATCGAAGTCGCTGGCTCTTCAGCAGTCCCAGTTCGGATTCCCCCCCCCCCATGTGGGATTAAGTGGCCCTCAGACAAGCCTTACTCCGGGTTTTGCTTCCGACCCAGAGTTCCAATGGATGAAGGACGAGATCCGAGATATGCGATCCAGGGTGCACAGTGCAATCACTTTGGCACCAGATATTTCTCGAGTAATTGAGGAATCAAAGCGAACTCCATTCTCAGCTCAGATAGCCAGAGTCCGTGTTAAGGACACTAGAAAAAATAAAGTTTACGAGCTATGAGGGAAAAGGAGATCCGATAACGCACCTCAAAACCTTCCAGCTTACGGCTAGTCGTGTAGACCTTGAGCCTCAAGAAGTCGATGCTGGCTACTATAAGCTGTTCGCAGAAACTTTTTGCGAACTCGCTCTGCTTTGGTTCGCATCCTTAGCAGCTGACTCCGTTAACAACTTGACGGAGCTATCCACTTCCTTTATCAAGCAGTACTCGAGTTTAATCGAAACCGCAATAACCGATGCCCAACTCTGGAACCTAAACCAAGCCGCTGGGGAATCACTTCGCTCGTATATTACGAAATTAAAAGAAATCCAAGTCCAGATTCCAGGGCTTTCAGATTCAACTGCCTTGGCCGCTCTGAAGAATGGTCTCTGGCACGAGTCTCGCTTCCGAGAAGGATTAATTGTGAACCAGTTCGCTAGCATCCAGGATACTTTACACCATGCTTTGAAATGGATAGATGCAGAGGAGGAAAAAGAGGCTGCAGCCCAAAAACATAAAGTTACATCCAAACCTCGATTCGAGGTACCCGCTAAGAAGACGCCTCCTCCGGCTCTGAAATCTGGACTCGGAACCTTTGCGGTAGATAAGTCTCCGCAGAAAGGCTCTTCCAGGAGTTCACCTTCCAAGCCACCATTCTCACCACGTTCCAAGAGCGGAGTTCTCCCAAGTAACAAATCAGTACGGGATGAAAATGCTTACTGCATACTGCATAAGACCAATGGGCACTCAACTCGGGACTGTAAAAAATTAATGCATCTACTTACTGAGAAATTTCTGTCCGATGAGAGGCCAAGTGTGTCTGTCGACGAACTCGACCAAAAGACAGTGTCTGAGGTCGTAGAGAACGCCCCGCCATCGAAAACGTTGAAGCAAATAGGCAGTGGAGTGGGACCCAAGAAAAGGATAGACGTCATCATGGGTGGATCGCGTTTATTCCGCAACTCCATAACAGCGATCAAAGATCATCAACGGAAACACACAAACCCAGGACCTAAGCGAGTAAAGCTTACTATGGGTGACTTGCCCGAAGTCTTCTTTTCGGAGAAGGAAACAGAGGATCTAGATTCGCCACACGATGACGCCCTTGTCATAACTCTTGACATTGCGAACCACGAGGTGTGCCGGACTTTGATAGATACTGGGAGTTTGGTAGACTTAATATTCTTGGAGACTCTCACCATAATGGGCATCGGAAGAGAACACATCATAGGTCCACACTCCCCCTAGTTTTGTTTACAAGCGAAACGTCAATGTCTCTAGGGACCATTACTTTACTAGTTTCCACTCAGGGCGTGGTTATAATGGTAGAGTTCACAGTCTTTGACCGACATGTGGCTTACAATGCGATAATGGGGACACAATGGTTGTTCGAAATGAAGGCGGTCCCGTCGACAGATTAGTCGAGTCAACTTCGGGACACGAGCTGATGTCTTTCATGGACGCTTTCTCCAGTTCGAACATAATCCTCATGAACCCGGATGATGAGGAGAAGACAGCATTCATCACAGATCGCGGAACCTATTGCTATAAAGTGATACCCTTCAGATTGAAAACCGTTGGAGCAACTTACCAACGCTTGGTAAATAAGATGTTTGAGAAGCAGTTCGGAAAAACCATGGAAGTATACATCGACGATATGCTGGTAAAATCCATGGAAGCTAGCTCGCACCTCGCTGATTTGAAGATGTGCTTTAAAATTTTGAATCAGTTCGGGATGAAGCTCAATCCCACGAAATGTACATTCGCAGTTCTGTCAGGGGAATTCTTAGGATACATTGTAACAGATCGGGGTATCGAGGAAAATCTGAGACATATTAATGCATTCTTGTCCATGAGCTCCCCCAAAACCTTGAGAGAAGTGCAACCCCTGAATGGGCGAATTGCGGCACTTAACCGCTTCATTTCCTGATCCACGAATAAATGCCTTCCTTTCTAACAGTTGCTGAAGAAAGGAGGAAAGCAGTTTGCATGGACTAAAGAATGCGGGGAAGCTTTTACTCAGTTCAAAACATATTTATCTGAGCCACCGGTCTTGGCGAAGCCTGAGCTCGGGGAACCACTTTTCCTATATGTAGCTGTCTCAGAAACTGCAGTAAGTGGGGTTTAAATTCAGGAAGAAAGGGGGGAGCAGAGTCCAATCTTCTATGTCAGCAAGTCTTTCACGGGAGCTGAATCGAGATACCCAATGATGGAGAAATTGGCCGTGACAGTAGTACCTCGGCAAGGAAATTGTGACCCTACTTCCAGTCTCACTCAATCGTCATCCTAACAACTCAACCACTTTGACCAGTGCTCCACAGTCCGAGCCAATCAGGCAGATTAGCCAAATGGTCAGTCGAGCTAAGCAAATACGACATTGAGTTCCAAACTTAAACTTGTGATAAGGCACAAGTACTGGCAGACTTCCTCATAGAACTCCCGCTCGCTCATACGGTTGAAAATAATATCGAGGTTCCATGGACTCTACCCGTGGACGGTGCATCTTCAAAAACAGGTTCGGGAATCTGAGTTTGCCTAGCCTCTCCCACTGGTGAAATAATCGAACAATCATTTCGCCTAGGCTTAAATGTGTCAAATAATGAAGCGGAATATGAATCCTTTCTAGCCGGACTTCGTCTCGCCGTAGGAATCGATGTCAGAGAACTCTGGGCTTTCTGTGATTTGCAGTTGGTCGCCAACCAATTTCTGGGCGAGTACGAGACCAAGGATGGACGTATAGAGGCATATTTAGCATCAGCTCGGGAATTAGCAGCCAAATTCGATGATTTCGAGATCACAAAGATTTCGCGGGGTGAAAACTCCGCTGCAAATGCCCTAGCATCGCTAGCTTCAACCTCGGACCCTACAACGACACGAATTATCCAAGTTGAGGTCATCGAATACCCAAGCATACGGTTAGAAAGCTTGCATGTGGTAACCCAGGCAATGAAGAAAAAGGTAGCAGCCGAGGAGGTAGATCATGATTTTTTACCTAAGGTAGCTTTGCCACCCAGAGTGGAAGCACCCGCAGTCCCTCATCAGCTTCAAAATGGACAAGACATCAGCAGATAGTTTTGTACAACAGAAGGACCCAGCTCATCAAGCTCTGATATAACTATCCTCCCACCTCCAAGCA
The DNA here is from genome assembly GCF_000633955.1 of Camelina sativa. Lineage (NCBI taxonomy): Eukaryota > Viridiplantae > Streptophyta > Magnoliopsida > Brassicales > Brassicaceae > Camelina > Camelina sativa. Next base: position 121,338 of record NW_010921710.1, read on the forward strand.
ATACAACCAATGATAAATGGGGGGCGGAAGACTGGCGGAGCCCAGTCTAGGCTTACCTGGATAAAGGCAACCTCCCAGCCGATAAGTGGTCAGCAAGGAAAATGAAAATTGTCAGCGCACGATATTGCATTTATAGTAAGACACTTCTGCGCCGAAGTATAGCTGGCCCTTACTTAACATACGTCGCTGGAGATGAGCCTGCAACTTTAATGCAGGCAGTTCACAACGGTCCCAATGGTAACCACTCCGGAGGTCGGACTTTCACCTTTAAGATTAAAATAAAAGGGTATTTTTGGCCCACTATGCTCGCCCACTGCGAGGAATATGCTCGAGCTTGCGAGAAATGTCAAAAACACGCCCCGTCGATCCACCAACCTACCGAGCTGCTGTCCTTGGTGTCTGCACCCTATCCATTCATGAGATGGTCTATGGATATTATTGGACCTTTGCATCGGGGGCCAGGGGGAGTTTTGTACATTTTGGCCCTTACTGATTACTTTTCCAAGTGGGTGGAAGCAGCGGCTTATGCAGCCGTAACAAGTGAGCAAGTAAAGCAGTTCATATTAAAGAGCATAATCTACCGGTACGAAATACCACATGAGATCATCACGGACAATGGCCCGCAATTTATCTCTTTGCAGTTTGAAGACTTTTCTGCAAAATGGAGGATACGGCTCAGCAAGTCAGCTCCTCGTTATCCGCAAGGAAATGGACAGGCCGAAGCTATGAACAAAGTCATATTGTCCAATTTGAGGAAAATGTTGAATGCTCATAAAAGGAATTGGCCAGATGAACTACAAGGGGTACTTTGGGTAATCTGAACTACACCTCAACGGGCGACCAATGAAACACCTTTTTCCTTAGTTTATAGAGTAGACATGGTAGTTCCCGCCGATATAGAGGTTCCCGGAGTCTGAACAACAATTAATCCACTTCGGATAACGGAGAATGAAAAGTTCTTGCTGGATACCCTAGAAGTCATAAACGAGCATCGAGATCGGGCTTCGGTTCGGATGCAAAATTATCACAACACTGTGGCCTGTTACTACAATTCTAAATTTTGGGGTAGGCCGTTAGCCAAAGGCGTTCTGGTCTTTCGTAAGGTTCATGAGAATACCGAGGAGGACAATGCTGGGAAGTTGGGAAATAATTAGGAAGGACCATACAAAATTATATGCGAAGTGCGAAATGGCGTCTACCAGTTAGAAGATATTGATGGGAAACCAGTACCAAGATCCTAGAACTCATTGCATCTTAAGCGTTTTTACAATTAGTTCGATTAAGTTTGTATCAAACTACGATTGGCTTGATCCCAAAAAGGGTACGTAGGCAGCCCACTTCGGGTCCAACCATCCATATTTAATGATATCAAGTGTTTTCTTAAATTCTATATAGAAAACTCTCTACTTCGTATTTATTAAAACCGAAGTCCTACTTTGTATATATTAAAACCGAAGTCCTACTTCATATTTATTAAAACTGAAGTCCTACTTCGCGTTCATTTAAAACTGTAGTCCTACTTCATATTTGCTAAAACCGAGGTCCTACTTCGTATTTATTAAAACCGGAGGACTACTTCGCGTTCATTTAAAACCGAAGTCCTACTTCGTATTTGCTAAAACTGAAGTCGTCCTTCGTATTTACTAAAACCAAAGTCTTACTTCGTAATCATATAATCTGAAGTCCCACTTCGCGGTAGAATTAAGAAAACTTTAACTAATATATCGAAGGTCTGATCTCATGATTCAGTTCAATAAAAGTTTTACTTAATAGGAGTACGAAGCAAACTTAAACCAGCAAAATCAAAAAATATTTTGGGAGGGTCACCACGACCAAAAAACTCCCGAACTTAGTTTCAAAACAAAAACAACAGGGGGCCCAATGGGCCAGAACAACCCCAAATTAAGGACATGACAAATAAGGGTTCGGAACAGAGCTGAGATCAGCTGCGACTTCAGCCGCGTCTGCTGGGACCTCAGGGAAGAGTTCAGTTAATGTCACCTCGGGTGCGCCGACCTCAGGAGTCGTGTTGGCTTGAATAACTTCCAGTTCCTAGTTAAACATTTGTCCAAAGTTAGTCCAGGACTCATCAATCGTGATGCTCAAAGGGGGTTCGCTGCACAACAATTATAGTGGAGTCTCCGCCAAGAGGCCGAAAAATGCTGAAAGATCTAAGTCACGGAGGGTTACCTTCGCGACATCACTGTCGGTCTTTTCCTCATCAGCTTGGATTGTTCCAAGCTCAGCTTCAAGGTATTCAATTTCTCCCCTCAAGATCTCTTCGACCAATATCCGGTTAGCTTTAATCTCAGCAGCTCGGATCAACGCTGGTGCTAAACGTTCTCTCTCCTCGAGGTGGGACCTCACGTCCTCAATCAAGGGACAAAGAGACCGTCTCATTGATTGGCGTTCTTCCCTTCGTACCCTCTCCACCTCGCAGCTATTCCTGGCCTCCAGAAGCTGATTGCAGAGCTCCACTTCGTGTAGCCTGTTCTGCGCAGCCTTCTCGCTCTCCGAGGGTTCATAATAGAGTTCACCCGCTTTTTTGAGCTTCCCCCTTAGGTCTTCGTTGGCAATCCCGAGGTCCAGCACTTTCAGCTCAGCTTTCTTTATTCGGGACCGAATCTGCTCAGCCTTCTCCTTGGTCTTGGCATTTTTGGATTCCAATCGAGCATATTCGGCCACTTGACCTTCCAGTTTGGCGACATTGCGCTGAAGCTTAGCCACCTCGGAGACCGTAGTAGAAGCGAACAGTTGCTCTTCGTATGAATCCACCGAGTTTTTGAATTCGATCATCATCTGCCAGAGGTGGGGCATTAGTTCACACACTAAAAGAAAAATAAAACACAAAAATAATGGTAGGGTGAAAATAAACAAGTTCACTCACCTCCCCGAATTTATCCGCAAACCGGAAGAAATTCCCGCAGTTAGTCTCGGACATGGCAGCAAAGGCCGAGACAAGAACTCCAAGTTGGACATAGCTCCTCATCAGGTCCGCTGGAGAAGCACGAGGAGCTGTATAAAATAAATGAGTTAATCCGTATATAGTAAAAAAGCATCGAGGAGACTAGCGCTGTTCTTTTGGGGGAAGCTTGTTGGAGCAGCTTCCTGATTCCTTGGCATTATGAGGGTCTCCGGACTTCTTTAGGGAGAGGGATGTTCCTTTTCTCGAGCTGGACTTCCCACTTTCGTCTCCAGAAGAACTAGTTCAAGACCGAACTTTCTCTCGGGAAGAAGAGGAAGATTCAGGTTCCTTTCTCTTCTTCGACTGCTCGATCTTCTGTGAACTCCCGTCAGCCCGGCCACTATCGGTAACCTGAGAAGGGACCTCTCTTTCTCGAGGTTTGTCACTCGAATCCGCAATAACAATCACGGGGGGTTCAGTGGGATCCATAGGAAGAGCAGGAGTCTCGTTTGCTTTGGGGACTGAGACGGAAATCTGCCTCTATGCCTCTTTTTTGGCATTCTCGAGCTCTTTCTTGAATGCCTTTTCTTTCCTATAGCCCATTGAGGACGTGTCGAAAACTCGAGGAGGAGAAAAGCAAACTAGGGAGCGCCTTCTGATTCTAGCTCTGGATTCCCTAATGCGCACACACGAGAAAGAGTCACAGGCGATTCGACCGCTGCAGAACCGGGAAAAATACTCCGCGAAGGTGGGAGAAAGCTAGCCTCGTTCGAAATGAGCTGAAGCAAAAAGTAACATAGTGGTGAGAAACAGAACAAAAAAATAATATAATGCCACACGAGGTGCACTGCGCTACCGATTTTCAAGGTCCACTTCGATACAAACAAGCTCGCGAGGTGCCCAAAAGTGAGCTCATTGACCGGGAAAAAAAAATGACTTCCGTCATTTCCCATCTTTTTCTGTGAGCCCGGAGAGTGGGCTTACATAACGGGTGCCCTTGGTTCGTCCCGTTTTTACAATATAAACGTGGAGAAAATCAGCTAAAGATAGGGAATAATCATGCTCCTCCGCCAAGGTTTGAAGGCAAAGAACTGTCCGAACAAAATTTGAGCACATCTGAGGGAGAGCAAAGCCCAGCTCGAACATCATCCGCACGATGAGTTTGGGAAGCGGGAAAGACAGCCCGCATGCAGAGAAGAATTTCTCGAACGCACAGTAGTAATCATGAGGAGGGTTTTCTGGAGACTCATGAGCTTCCGAAAAACGAATTTCAATCTCCGAGGATATTCCACACGACCCTCTCACCTCCGCTATATCACTCTCAGAAAGGATAGACGGCGGATGGGTACCATAGACGCTGGGGATTAGCGGTTTAGCGACTTGCCCGGAATAGATTTCAGAGGTGACATGACTTTCGAATAGAAGTTAAAAGAATGTATGAGTGGCGACGGCTTTTCCGATGAACGATGGGGAGCAAAGAAGACGAGAGCAAAAAAAAAAAAGAAAAAAAGAAGAGAACAATTCTGAAAAAATAACAAGAAATGAAGAAAGGCTACCTTTATACTATGATCAGAAGAGGAAGCAATGATGACCTAGGAAAACGAAGAGACATGGTTCGTCCCTCCTCTCTCTTATAGAGTGTCAAGGTTCAAAGTGGGTCCCCACGCTTGTTCGGGAAGGTAAATCCCATCATTACCACGATCAAATCATGAGATACGGGAAATATTTAGTTTCCCGGAGCAGTTGGATGAAGATCAAAAATCCCCCGAACTAACCAGCTCCAATGACTTGGGGTGCAACTGTTGATACCACGATAATCCGTCCCGGGTTATGTGACTCGATCAGGGTTAAGGGACATGGGCCTAAGCCTATACATGGACCGGCCCACTAAGCTTAACCAAGGAGAAGTGAAGGCGAAACGGTGCGACGACACGAAGTTGCCTCGGAGCTCGGGGATCGGCCGAAGATCCCATCGGGTCAAACATATTAAATTAAAAGTGAAATTAACGGGATGAATTGATTGAGTATTAATTGTAATAAAGCAATATAAGTACTGGAGGAGTTGTATTGTATGGGGGATCAAAAAATTTTACTAGCAATTATACACAAAGTTTACTTCGCAAACAGCAAAAGTTACGTATTCGGTTCGGAACTAAAACAGTGGTAAACGCCCCCGCACGTACATCACTCCGGGAAGAGAGAAATGTTTTTGGATCTCACATTTCCTCCATGATAATCAAGACGGTGAGATGTCTAGAGATGTCATCCTTGGAGCGGCTTCAACAAGAACTAGATATTCCGGTGTATCCTATAGGCCTTCTTCACATGGCGGTTACTGCTCCTCTCCGACGAGTCTTTTGGAAGAGATGCATAGAATGGCTAAACAAACAAAGGTCGAGCTCGATGATTTATATAAGTTTGGGAAGCATGACTTTGATGGAAACTAAAGAAGTGTTGGAAATGGCTTCAGGTTTGGTTAGTAGTAACCAAAACTTCTTGTGGGTGATCCGACCAGGCTCCATTCGCGGTTCTGAAATTTCTGAGGAATACTTTTTTAGTGAGATGGTAACACTGGATCGAGGTTGCGTTGTGAAATGGGCAACGTAGAAGCAAGTGCTTGCACATTCTGCGGTTGGAGCGTTTTGGAGCCATTGTGGATGGAACTCGACTCTAGAAAGCCTTGGTGAAGGAGTTCCAATGATCTGTAGGCCTTTCGCTGCTGATCAAAAGGGGAATGCAAGGTACTTAGAATGTGTGTGGAGAGTAGGGATTCAAGTGGAAGGTGAACTAGAGAGAGGAGCGGTCAAGAGAGCTGTGAAGAGGTTAATGGTGGATGAAGAAGGTATTGGGATGAGGAGAAGAGCTCTAAGTTTGAAAGAGAAACTCTAAGCCTCTGTTCTGGCTGAAGGCTCTTCACACAAGGCACTTAATGACTTCATTGGGAGAGGTGTAACTGCTGGGAACATGCAAGTGGGTAGAGTATCAGAAGCGGTTTTTAGAGAGGCATGTAATGAGATGTTGGTGTTAGGTGAGCTACCTCTTGCCTTTATTGAAAGCATAGCATGGAGACACTTCTGCAGACGGGTTCAACTTTACCAGCCACATTCCAGAAGGACAGCCACTTGAGATATTGTTCAAATGTATGTGAGCCAAAAAGCTGCTTTGAAGACAATGCTTGTAGCTCAAAAGCAAAGAATCTCTCTCACTACTGATATTTGGGTCGCACAAAGCACAGGAGCAAGCTACATGGTAATTACTTGTCATTTTGTTGATTCTTGTTGGAGGTTGAGAAAGTTGATCATCGGGTTTAAGCATGTCTTGGATCATTAAGGAGCAACCATAGCTGATGTTCTTCTAGATTGTTTGGCATAATGGGGGATAGAGAGGGTCTTCACAATCACTGTTGATAATGCTACAGCCAATACAATCGCTCTTAAGATATTTGTGGAGAAATTCCAAGAGATAGGTCCTGATTCTTGTCCCACAAAGGTCTTGCTTAACTCATTACATGATTGAGGTCTTGATGTGCACTGAACAATGGATGAAGGCTGACCATCACATAGGTGAAAAGGGAGTGGAAAACTTTGCACAAATGGTTGCTGATATTGAAGATCAAGATCAACTTGAGAAAGGTAATACATCCCGTTATTAAGTAGATCAATTTTCTATCTTTTTGTCTCGTTGTCAATTGTTTAAAAGCTTAATGATTATATGTTTTTCATTGTGTAGAGTTTCAGTTAGCAAGTGAAGGACAAGACAATTAAACAAACACACGACAATGACTCATGTACCTTTCTTAGTATTCCTTCTTTTTAAGAACCGAGTATACTATTATGTATTCTGACTTTGTGATCTAATATATTTCAGGCAGTAGGAGAAAAAAAGAAGTTGCAGATGGAAGAACTACCAGTTTGATTCTACTACTTTTCAAATCTCAAACTCTAAACCTTATTCTCCTTAATCTCCTTTAACTCTTTCTACCTTTTGAAACTTGATATCTGATAACATGTTCTTATTGTTGGGATTGTTTTGAATGATTGTAACTTTTGAACTATTGTACTTGTAGTTTCGGATAATTTTGGGTGTTATTTAGTAGGTTTGTATATTTAAGAACCAAACCCATTAATAACCGAAATTTTCGGTTCTGGTTCGGTTCTTATATCAACTATCCAAACCAACCCGAACCGAATGAGTACCGAACCGGAACCGATCCGATTAGATTCGGTTCTCTTATGGATAGTAAATTCAATATCCAAAATACCGATACCTGAATGAATATACCCAAACCCGAACCAAATACCCGAACGCCCATAACTAATTAGAGGTTATATGAAAACTTGTCTTTTGAAGAAAAAGGAAGCCATATCCAGTTAGGAAACTCCCTGATTCGATCCTTATTGTTATGTAAAGTAGTAATTTAATGGCTTGTCCTCTTCGTTCCGGTATGTTGGTATGTTTATACAACTTATATCTATACTCAATACAATCATCCCTATAACACCATACTAGATTAGGACTCATGCTAGAGCACGAGTTGAAATTTATTTTATTTATATTATAATTTTAGAATAAAATATAATTTATATGATTATTATTAAAAGTTTTTTGGATAAAACATTATGCAATAAAAACTCATGCTAAATATGATAGCTTGAAAAAAAATTTATTTTGTAAGTTTTATATTGTTAATTTTGTAATGTTATGTATGAAATATGGTTATGTTTGTTATTTGTTTGAATTTTAATTTTTGAACATGTTTAGTGAAAGTGTTTTAATATGACCCGTGCTTAGGTAAGATTTTATTTTTAACTCGATCCCGAAAATCACGATTAAGTGTGATAATTTGCCAATATTTTATTCATTTTTATACCTAACAGTATATATTTTGTAACAATACATGGAATACTAAAGATTTTTTATTTTGGAAATTGTATAAAACATTGGAATATTCTCTTTCAGAGGGTTCTTTGGGATATTCTTAAGTGTATATCTATACTATTAAAGAAGAAGTACTCATTAGACTCAAATTGGACTATGACTTTGTTTTGATACGTTTTTTATTAAATATGATTAGAAAATCATTTAATTTAATTAAATTAACATATAGTTTCGATTTATCTAAATGACCATTATACCCTTTGCTTGACCACTTAATTACGACAGGGTCGGGACGCGGATCCTCTTTAACCCGTAAATAGAAGAAATAAAACTCGTGGATCTGTTTTTGTACTCCAGGTTTATAATATTCGGATCTTGTATGTTGTTTGGTTCATGAATAATTATTCATGTCGCCAAACAGAGGTATAATCCCTATAAATAAGGAAACTGGTATTCGAGTATTTAATGGCTTCAGTAATATCAAATATTAACTACTACCATACTTAATCCCTATAATTATTACGAATATTAATAATAATGAGAAATCTTTAATACTTATGGATTGTGACTTTGTTGCTTCCAAAATAATCAATAGATTAAATACGAAATTGTATATATATGTGAACTTATCTGATTTGCTTTTATATTGTGAGATATTTACGGAAACAACAAATCAACTTAATACAATTAAATTAAAAAAATATATCATTTAGTTCAAATTTTTCAATATTTCCTTAACGAAATTATAGCAATTAATTATGATTAGTATAGATGGAAAAAATAAAAAACACATAAATTATATATAGGGTGAGTTACTAGAATATTGCATAAAAGCTTCCTTATTACATAAGTAACATACAATTGTTTGTAATTACTAGACTAACACATTGTACCTATACTACCCCTGAAACTAGTATTGGGAAAAAACGTAATTACGGCTAATGCCATTAGAAAAAAAAACATTGGAAGTTAGGACTAAGTCTACCGATCTTTTGATGGTAGATTTATACACGTGGACTGATTAAAGGTGTACGTCAGATATTTTTGGTACACTTAGTTGTAGTGCTGGTACACTTTGCCGTCGACGTAGATGGTACACTTAGTTGTAGTGTTGGTACACTTATCGGTGGACGTATGTGTATCAAAAACTAAGTGTACCAAAAATATCTGACGTACACCTTCAACAGTCAATATGACCCAAAAGATATTTATAATAGACTAATGGTCTGTTGCGACAGATTTATGCGACAACTTTCTCTCGTTACAGATATTTTTGGTATACTTTGTTTGTTTTTTGAAATAGTTTTCGTTGTGTTGTGGTAGGCTTCTTGTCCGTGGTAGATTTAGTAAGCAAGATTGACAGCTGTAAAGTCTTACCAGAATAACACGAATTTGTTTGAGCTGGCAAAGACAGTCTAGCGTTGCGATAGACTTATTGGAGGAAGATCTAAACACGTTTGCTGTTCTTCCGAATAATGGTGTTCATGTAATAAAGTTTGTAGCAGATTCATCAATCATGTTCTGTTTGTCGGCCGGAGCAAACGTCTTTTTCCTACTCAGTTTCGGAAATCTTTCCTCTGGGTTCATCCATGGAAGAGCTAGATATCGTTTCGGAAATCTATATAACTCACTTTTTATAGGTTTTTAATTTAGAAATCAGATGTTGAGATGAAAATCTATAATAGTTGAGTAAAAACCCCACAAGTGAAACCAAAAAAATAGACATAAGTCGTGAAAAAATAAAGTGAGGCAAGGGAAATTAGGGTTTTCAGTCGTATGTTAGAGGTAGAAGACGAGGATATTATGGTAATTTCGGGTTCATTAAACCTAAAATCGAACGTGTACGTACATATGAACTTATACATACAGAACTTTCTGTTTTTGGATGAGCCAAACCAGATCATTTTGGTGTGATTTTGATTCGGTTAAACTGGATTGGATCATTTGTTTGGTTTTGTGTCTTAAGGCTGATGTCTGACGATCTAATTTGTTTTTTGTTTCTCTGTTTCTGCAGAGTGCAGAGCATGGGAGACTCGACGATGCACGGGCTAGAAGAACAATCTTACTTTTGTGTGTTTAAAGTCTGTTAACGATTTCTTATTTTCATTCATCTGTGAAGAAAAGCATACATGCTTACATAAATATATTACATCTTACTGGGAAACCTCATTATTGGTTTTTTACATACACAGTTAGAGCATTTATATATCTCTATCTTGCAAACTCAATGGTAAACTATAGACACAAAAAAAAAACAAAAAAAAAGAGTCTAGAAAGAAGAAGGAGAAGGGATTAGTGGAACTTTACAACGATACATGAGATGTCGTCTTTCCTCTTCTTAGCTATAGCTTCCTCTATCAAGTGCTTTGCAGCTGCATGCGGATCTTTGATACTCTTGATCGCATCAACAGCTTCTTGGTTCGATAATACCTGCAGTTAAACATCGACCATCATGTTAGAATAAGTACTAGGAAATGGCTAACCCATGGTTTGAACCAGAGGAAGATACTGAGTCGTTAGACTTACCTTCCAAATACCATCACTGGCAAAAAGGATGAACTCAGTGTGATCATCAATTGCCTGGTGTGTTATGTCCGGTTCTGAGCTCAGATGTATCTTTAAGCTCTTATCTCCAAACGCTCTAGCAACTGCTAACTGTCCATCCACTCGTGGAACATCCCCTGCAACGTTAATAATCATATATTAACATCTGCCATAGAGACAGAAAACATAATTAGTCACAACAAATTAGGTAGCTTTACCTGGAATATTTGATACAAAGCCGCCTCGTTTCTCTATCTCTTTTTTCTCCCTACTTGGTTCATGATCGACTGAGAGCTGATGCGCAACGCCAGTCTTAGACATCACTGCTCTTGAATCTCCAACATTAGCAACAACTAGCTTTTGACCATCAATTAGTATTCCTGTTACAGCCGTTGATCCGCCTTTACCAAGCTTAAGGGATTGCTGCAATATCACTGCATCTATCGATCTGTATGCATTCCTTATAGCATTCTCAGTGTCAGTCCAAAAATCCTTCTGAAAGAAAACACAAATTATTTATCAGTCAGAATAATTCACAAAGGATTTGCCTTTTAAGCTTCCAAAGAGATTTCTTGACCAATATTAAAGATTTACCTCTTTTAGAATGTTGTCAAAGAGATTAGTCTGTAAGTATTTGGCCACATCATGCCCCAAATGACCATCAAAGATGGCAAACAAACCCAGTTCATACCCTTCAAGTTTCTTGAATTCAGACACTACATTATAGTAGGTAATAAGCTCGTTATACTTACAGGAAAACTAGCAACTGTAATAATTTCAGGCCCTTGAATAAACAAATGTCATAAAGTGAACAATTCTTATTTCCCCTCCAAACTAGCGCAATCAAAAAGGACATCTTTTACTATCAGAACTTCATCAGAATCACAGACTTTAAAGTGATGTATCATTTCATGATCTATAATTATCAGTGCAACAGACCAATAGTTACACACGGAAAAGCTGAAAAAGGATCAACAGTCCCTCAGAAGCATTATTTATCACAGATGACGTCATTCCAAAGACACTTTATGAAGACAGCTTCAGATCTAATGCAACGAAATGTAATGGACACCATTTGATGTTCAAACACGCAAAAATATATATGCTTTTCCATAACAATCTTTGTCAAATTATTCAAGGGACTTTCAGAAAAAAATGGAAAAGATGAAACCTAAGAAGTTAGTCTTTAACACTCTATGGTGACCCCCCTTAATCAATTGAAAGAGAAAATGTAATACCTTTAGAATCCGGTGGAAATTGGCGAACAAAGCTTGTCAAATCTGGACTGTCAACTTTACCTTCAAACAAAGGAAAACCATTTCATATATGAAAAACAAATTCAGAAAATTATGTGAGCACTAAATGTTAATTACCAATGGTCGTGACTTTGCGTCCAGTGCCTTCTATCGCTTTCCTCTCCTCCTCTTCTTTCTTGAGAACTTGATAAGGGATTGAAGGGAAAAAGAAAAACAAATAAACATTTGCACAGAACTTGAAGCAACATATTAAATGGAAATGGGCAAAAAACATTTCTTTGACTTTGCAAGTCACAGAAGCAAAATCATTTCTCGACTTTGTTCATTCAGAACTTGTAGGTTCCACAAATCAAGACCTCAAAGTCATAAACTATTAGCATCAAGGATCAACGAGGCCAGGAAAAAAAGAACCTTGAGACGTTTAAAAAGATAGATAAGTCTAGCCATCCTCTTTTAGAATGCTGTCAAAGAGATTAGTCTGTAAGTATTTGGCCACATCATGCCCCAAATGACCATCAAAGATGGCAAACAAACCCAGTTCATGCCCTTCAAGTTTCTTGAATTCAGACACTACATAGTCCTCCATAGGATGGCTAGACTTGCCCTTCACACAGTAAAAACCATGTGTGATGTTCTTCCACATCTTGCTTTTACCTCTTCCCATATCAGGAGCTGATCCGCAGAACCCTAATGAATCAATTTAGTCATTGAACAAATCTCTCCAAAAAACACCTAATGAATCAATTTAAGCAGAGATGAGTTTTTTGGATTTTAAAAAAAATTGACCGAACTAGAGAAGATTGACAGCATAGATGATTTGCACCATCAGAGAATTCACTAAAACAGTCTCTGGATCAAACCCATGCTCCCGAATTATTACGTATGGTTTCCTTTCACCAAACTTATGCATCTAATCAAATGTCTAAAGCTGCATTGATTAAGCTATGAGACATCATAGTCTTGGTATTAAGCTATATTTACTTCCTCCAATGTGCTTAACCCATTACTCTAATCAAAAGTGAGTGTCAGAAAACATTTTTAAACTTTGAGAAGAGATAGTAGAGCTTACGGTGCAACATGAGTGCTCACTACGGTAAAGTATATCCTCCAGAACCTCCTTTCTTTCATGACTCGTGGGCATAACTCATAACTTAACTTGGAAATTTGCTGCAACATCAAACAATGTAGCACATAAGAGATGAATATAAACCCTGTGATCGAAACGGTAAACAGGAAAGCCGAAAAAGTATAACCCTGCAGTCGAGAGCTTTCCTGTCTTCCTGCTGTCTACCTTTTGCAGAATGAAAGCAAATAATACATAGTTTAGAGACCAGAAGAAATTAAAGAGGCATGAAGATTCAACCGGAATACAAAACTTCATACCTGTAGGGCCAAGCTCAGTCCTCCATTCTCTTCTTGATCAAAGTAAAGCAACTGAGAAGCAAAAGAAATCAGAAGGTATGATACAGAATATGAAAAACAACTACGAGATTCTTGAGCACGAAAGGCAAAAGTTTGTGCCAACCGCACCTTGAATTTGTTCTTAGCAGATGACTGCACTTTACAGATCAATCCGGCATGAGCTTCTTCTTCTGTTAACGTAACAAAATAAAAGTGAGCCGATTGTTTTTCAACCTGTTAGAGAAGCAAATATGTCAGAGAAGATGACAGAACCACATTAATTAATGCAAAGAATTGCTAGTGTTAAAAAAACTAATTATCATACCTACCTGGAAACAACTTGCCCAACAGTAAGAGGCAAAGTAGACCGTACCATTCAGCGCTTCCTCCAATAAATTTGCTGAGACAGTTGTCTTGATTTGAACTCCAAGCTTACTGTGTTCAACAAAAGCATCAAGTTGCTAGTAATGGAAAAACAGAGAGTAGAGAAAGCATGTTTCAACGAAACTCACTTGAACAGGGCGGCGAATATTGTATTAACAGCTCCTAAGCTTGAAAGATCAAGCTCAAGATCTTCATTTTCCCGACCAGGAGCCTACATAAACACCACATGTCAACCAATATAAAACTAGATATAGTAAAATTTAGTCGATTTTGAACAAAGGGGCATCTAACAAAGTACGCTTGTTCCAACACTAATGAAGCCAGTAGCAAAACACATGTACCTTACAACGCTAAACCATTTGGTCTCAATCAACCATCAAAATTAGAAAAACGATGTTAAAAAAAAACTCACACAAGATCAAGCAACAACAAACAAAGCATACCTTGTTCAGGAAAAGCCTGGAACGTAGCAGACGTCAAACCTTTAACAAACTCTCTCAAATCATCGGTAATACCAAAGCTAACAAGCTCAGATTCAGAGATCACAGACCCACCACCAGATCCGGCAATCTTGAAGCACTTTCTGGACTCGACTGAAATCTATCATCTTTTTTATATCTCTCCTCCGATTGAAATCTCCCAAAGAAAAGAGAGAGAGGAAACCCTAACAAAAAAAAAGATTGAAACTTTATTTGGTGGAGAAGTGAAGTTTCTTTTCTTGCATCGTAAAGGGATTTATCCAACAGTCCATTCTTTTCACGCAGAATCAGAGTAAAGGAGGATTTGACAAAAATCAAACAAACATCGATTCTTAAAAACAAAAACAGGGAAACAAGAGCAAGAGCATTAAGATAAGTTTTTTTTTCCCATCAGATTTAATTATAAATGGCATAAATCGTAATAAAACACACAACTCAGATATAGAAGTAATTTGCAAACTTTTATGTGTTATTCTAGTAAGTTGAAAATCTCAACGTGTTAGTCTAGTTTAACTTGTTAGTCTAGTAATAAACCTACTTTTATGTAATATTCTAGGTAATTTCCCTTATATATATGTAAAGTTGTAAACTAATTTACAGAAAATGTGTGCTATATATCCGCATTGACTAAATATTTTGGAATATGGTTCATAATCACTATAAATATATGACTAATATGTTTTGAGTACAAATGAGCAGGAAGCTTGATTTATCAGGTATCTAAATTTAACAGTTTAATTTGGTTCAATATTTGAACATATTTAAAATTTTAAAAAGTAAACATATTATAATATATTTACGTTTTTTAAAAAAGTTTAAGAGATTATAAATATTTAAATTTTTATAGAATGTTTAAATTATTATAAATATTTGAACTCCGTCGAAGGTTTAAAATATTATAACATATTTCAGTCTATAAAATATTTAAGTTATATTAATATTTTTACTCTTAAAAATTTAAAAATATAAAAAAGTTTGAGTTAAAACCGTTAAAACATGTATTTTTATCAAACTATAAATTAAATTGGTTTTTTACAATTTTGTTGAGATTTGATATATCAAATATTAACTTCTAAATGATAACCTAAATATACCTAATCTCACTATAAATACAATGGTTTCCTAACCATTGAAATATCTCACACTAAAATATAACAAGCAACTTCTTATTTTTTGACGAGAAACCAAAATAAAGAAAAACTCATTCTCTTACAAAACTATTATCCGATATTGCGGTGTGTCTATCCTCTTACAAAACTACTATCCGATATTGCGGAGTGTCTATTCTCTTACAAAACTACTATCCAATATTATGGTGTGTCTGTTTCCGTGAAAAACTACATTTTACAAATTACTTTCTCTATTAGGATTTCTAATTTACTGTATAACCCCAAATATACAAACAAACACTATATAAACAAAGAAAATAAGTCAAAATAAAAAACTACATTACAAAAATACAAATTACAAAAAAAGTAACTAACAAAATATATAATCTCGTACTGTAGCACGGAGTATCACCTAGTTGACCAATTAATCTATCATTTTTTTTGGTAACCAACATAAATTTAATATATAAACTATTTTGTAACCAACTTATAAAAATTATATAGTCTACCAAAAAGTTGTGTATTTCCGTTTTATTATATAGGGCATATATATTTTTTACATATTAAAACGCGGCCGTTTTAATAGGAAAATCATTATTTTATGTGTACAGTTAATTAATTTCTCTGTTTTCCATTTCTCCATAGACGGGGGGGGAACACGATGGCTCAAGCTCTATTGAATTTCCCAATCCCCAAAACTCTAATCCACTCTCACTCCCTCCATAGCTTCAAGACACCGAAACTAAACCTGCGACGATGCTTCTACTTACGTTGCGCAGTTTCTTCTTCCGACGAAAGCAAAACTTTAAGAACTTGCAAAAACTGCAAAACCCAATTCGATCCTCTCCTCAATCACCCACGCGCTTGTAGATTCCACACTGCTCATTTCGCTGGTACAATTTAGGGTTTTTTAATTTCTTGAATTTGCTCTGTAATTTGGGAATTAGGTCTAGTTATAAATCAAGGGTTTTGAAGAAATTTTGCATTTTTTGGGGGTGTTTTGTTTAGGGGAGACAAAGAGGAAATTCGAGAGTGTATACACTGGTGGAACAATGGATACACCAAATTCTGGGAAAGTGTTACAGTATTGGCATTGTTGTGGATCTGAAGATCCTTTTGATTCTGGTTGTACTGCATCTCCTCATGCAACATATGATGATTGATACAAGTTTCTTTATTAATGAAATTGACATGAAGAAGAAGAAGGAGAAAGGAAAAGGATATGGTGTAAAGTTACCTTTTTTTAATGTATTCGTTTCTTGCAAAGAATCCGAATCTTTTTGTGTTTTTTTTGTATCCTTGGATTTAAGTCTCCTCCTTAATCACATTATCTCCATGTACAAAACAACCTTTTTTGGGATATGATTCTTGTTTTGTTTCGTCCTCCAGCTTGTAACTTTGCTTCTCAAGTTTTCTGTTTAGTTTGCTTGATTGTTATGTCTCTTCTTTTTTCCTTAATGTGTTTATTGCTCATCTCTGATGTTCTCGTTGCAGATTCATTTTTCTGACATTTGGTTTCAATCATTGTTGGTAAGAATTAGGATGGGAGATCATTTAGTGTTGGTGGTTGATCGATTATCAAGCGAATCTGGTCTTGGGACGGTAAACCGAGCAGAGCTTATAACTGACTTGGTTAACAAAGATGGTACATCTGAATCTGTATCTGCAGGAGCTGATTTATGTGAGAGTAGATTCGAACAATGTAGGATTTGTCATGACGAAGATGAAGATTCTAACATGGATTCGCCTTGTTCTTGCTCTGGAACATTAAAGGTGCTGTCTTTGTTTTCCGGTTGTTTTCCATAATCAGGATCCTCTCCGAACTTTTAATTCATAAGCCTCTCTTTGCAGTTTGCACATCATAATTGCGTCCAGAGATGGTGCAATGAGAAAGGTGACACCGTATGCGAAATTTGTCGTCAGGTATAAATTCTATACAGCAACCTAATCATACAGTTTCTTGATTCTTTCCCTGTTTTGATGAATAGTTTTTCACCAAACTTTGTTCAAATTGCAGCAATATAAACCTGGTTACACAGCTCCTCGACAACTGTTTCACTACACAGGCTTATCTATGAACTTCAGGTACTTTTTTTATTCATCTTGCTTTGATACCCTTCTTTGTTCATCTGCACAATGTAGTAATACTATTCTTGTTGTTGGAAACGTCCCAGGAACGATTGGGGAATCGAGGGACTAGATCTTCGTAATCCTTATTTTATAACCTGGGATGCAACTGGTGATCTTGAGCTTTACTCATTTCATAGTCCCACAAGCTTGATATGTTGCCGCATAATTGCCTTGCTAGTATGTTTCTTTCTCTCTGTCCTTGAGAACATATAGATCCAAAGTTCTGATCGATCACGCAATAATTTTTTCATCTTCATGGTGCAGTTTGTCCTTCTGCTCTTCTTGCGCCATTCTCTTCCAGTTTTACTAGGTGGAGTCGATGATTTCTCGTTAACAATGCTCACGGTAAGCTCGATAAAAGATTTCTCAAACATGCATATTTCCTCTGTTTTCCTGATTTAAGATTTTGCTGTCTTTTGCAGTTACCATTAGTGAGAACATTAGCAATCTTGTTGATTGTATATCTATTTGTCAAGGCATTCATTGTTATACAACGTTGCACGCAAGAGAGGGTGAGAAACAACATTCTTTGAATTCTAAAATATGATTCTTGGCGAGTTGAGATATCGAATATAACTTGTTCCTTTATTCTCTCTTTGTTGCAAATTAGGATACGAGACTCTCTAGTTTCTCGTCTGATGAAGAAACTGCACCGCCTGCGCCTCGGATATTGATGGCATTACCGGAAAGACCCGAACTTCATGTACCCGTAAACTAAGATGATCACTGATCAGTATTCAATATAACTTCTCGTTATATATGTTGTTTGATTTGTATGTCATGAACACACATAATTATTCATACCCATAGAACTAGATTTTAACCCGCCGGGACAATATTTTATAACAAAAAAACTAAATTTTAAAATATATTTGTTTGTTAAATATTTTTCTTTTGTTTAGTGTTTAAGATTATATAACTATATTTTGATTGTTAGTTTTAAACTTTGGCCAGCTGTATGTAGACACAAAACGAAATGACAATTATTTAGTTTTATTTATGATAATATTACATTTTTACCATATCAAATTTATTATGGTTACAGTTGTTTAGATTTAACCCGTGAAAAAAAATATTCTTACATTATTAGTTTGTAAAACGTTTTTTGTTTCTAAATTTAACCCATAAGTTTTTAGTGTTTTTAGATTTAACCCGTGAAAGAATTATATCTGTAAAAGTTATTGTGCGGTATACTGTGGGTTAAATTATATTTTTTTGGGTTCACCAAGAATTGTCTTATTATAAATACTCTATTTTTTTTATATTTAACCCGTGAAATAATTATTCTCACATTAATTTATTAGCATAGTAGTAATCATTAAAAAAAATTGTTTCATATCAAACAATATAGTTATTATTGAATCTTAGAGTTTTTAATGATTTTATAAAAAGGTATTAATATAACTATAAACAATGTTTTAGGAAATTATAAACCAACCTTTCTTTTTTGTCAACATACTATAAACCAAATTGTTAGAGATATTTTAGGATTCTAATTAATTTTTTTTTTGTGTAATTGTTTAAGAATTAACTTTGTAAATAAGTATAACATAAATGTTAGAACAACAAATACTTCAAAATGTTAATATAGATATATTTATGTGTCTTTACTATTATTGTAACCGTTTAAACAAAATAGTGAACATTTTATTTATATGTAAAGATGTAGTTTGTGGTATTGGACAGTTAATTAATATAGGGTTTTTTAGAAACATAAATAATTAAAAATCTCACAAGTAACGGTTACAATAATAATATAGACCAGCATACTAAGTCAATATATCTCCTCCTCCAGCCTCTGTTTTTCCGGTCTCTCTTCAAACTGATGAGGATTTTAATCCGGTGAACTTTTCTTCCCCTTCTCCAAATTTGTATCGCTTTTACAGAGGGAAATAATTAAATTAACATCTCAGTTTAGTTAGTAATTATAGCTGGTTTGGCTAGGTTCTCGCTCGAACGATGCTTTCTTGAAGCTTGCCTCAAACATAGCTAGTAATCATATTCTTTTTTCTCCAGCGAATCAATGATTTTCTAATCTTGTTGCTATTGCCATAGTAGGTTTTATCCATAGTTTCATCAGCTTGACCTATGATCATAGGATATAAATATATACCGCACAAGTATGTAATATACTAATATCACATGAATCACTAATTTATAGGGATGTAAAAATGTGAAACAAAAGGTTACAATTACCTTGTTATGATGGACACCATAGTGCATCCGGATATGAAACAAAAGGGTTCCCTAGTAAAAAATAAACATACACAGCATGCATGTTTTAAAACATTTCTTGAGCCTTTATTGGTCAAAATTGTAAAAAAAATATAAATACTAACGTTTGGCTCCCATGAGGTGCATAACTGGAGTTGCAGCATTTCTACCGCGCATGTTTGGTAAGTTTGTGATGGTTTAATTGTCCTTTAAGCCTGAATAATCCAGAAAATAAGTAGTATGACTCATGTTTGCTTTGTTGCTACATATAGCATATGAACGACGACTTTACTAATAACTATATTTATTTGATCCTTACTTGAAGTAGTAGAGCGTAACACTTCCCTTACTGATAGATTTCTTATATTCACACGCTATAATCCTTTAAAAATAAATAATAAAAAACTGGTTATTGTTATTAAAGACGACCATATAAAAAAATCTTGGAGGATAAGATTAGTTACCTGCTTTTTGAGTGTCCTCGGTCGCGACAGATTTGGGAGTTGACTCCGGTATCTTTGGACCCCTAACGCTTTCCATATGCCTCAATATATGCGAATTTAGACTTTATTTTTTGGCGGGCATCTTCTCAGTCGGGTGTCACAGATATAGCTTTACAGCTTCCATGGATCATTTGGTCTCTTTGGAAAGATAGAAATAAAAAGGTATTCCAAGGCATAGAGGCTGAACCAAATGATATTCTCGGTCAGGCGGCCAATGATAAAGCACTTTGGGAGGAGGCCAAAGCTTTTTCGAGAGGACACATGGCACCAACGCCACCTTTAGAGGATAGGATCTTTTCCTCATGCTGTCAGATAGACGGTTCATGGAAAGGCTCAGATCCTTTTCAGGGTCTGGGTTGGTGGTACTGTAATGATGAAGGTTCGACGCTGCTTCTGGGAGCAAGAAGTTTTCGTCGTGGATCTACGCCCCTTCATGCGGAGCTGCAAGCCCTGATTTGGGCGATGGAGGCTCTCTTGGAGGCTGGGGTGGACTGTCAAGCCTACGAGACGGATTGTGCAGAGTTAGTCGAGATGGTGCAGACTCCAGACGACTGGCCGGCCTTCGCGAATTTGATGGAGGATTTCTCATTGCTCAGATCGTCATTTCCTTCCTTCACCCTTTCCAAGATCTCTCGGGAGTCCAATGCCAGAGCTGACTGTCTGGCCCGCTTTTCAAGATCTTTGCCTTCTGAAACTTCTTTTGTAAACAGCTATCCTCCACTTTGGGCTACCAATCGTGGAGTTCTCTTTTAATTTTATTGTTTGGTTGAAAAAAAAAAAAAAGATTAGTTACCTGCATATCCATACCTTATAAAAACTAAGTCACTATTACTTACCTTTCAAATTCTTATTGATTTGCTCAACCACGGTAGTCTTAAAGATTGGGTTGCTAATGAAAAGATAAAGCTTCATATGATTAGGTCATTTTCTTTCATTGGCTGACATATTATTTATATAGTACATTCTTCATGATAGATTTATGTGTAATATCATATTATTTAGAAAGCAAATAATATGATATCAAGCAAATATCTTTGAAAATATGACAATTAAGAACTAATGCAAAGAATTTTGTAGTGAATTATGGAATATCCCATATAATTCTCGTCAATCAGTAATCCTACTATACTAATTGAGAAGTACAAATATGAAACTAACCTTAAAATGGGTAGAAAATTACATTCAATTGCCATTAGAAAAGATTAATTAAACTTAATTAACTAATTTAAATAAATATAATTAATTAAAAAAACACTCACAGATTAAATATTAAAAAATCTAAAAAAATCTAAAAAAATATTTTCTCTCTCTAATAAATTATGGACGAAATTACAAATTATTTTTTTAAAAAAATATATAAATCAATCAGAATTTCAAAAACTAAGATTTTATATCCAAGTATACAATACAATTACTTTTTAATAACTAAATTCGAAAATTTTGTTAAGTTTTCAAATGATGATTCTCCTATCATCTTTATTTTATTTTACTTACAAATTGTTTGAAATTTTCATATAATACTTATAATATAAAATGCATATTTTTTTTCTGCATATGTTGTGATTTGATTTTTTTAAAAACTAAGATATATTACTCATTCTATGAAAATGTGTGTTTTAATTTCCACATTGGCAGGTTGGTAAAACTAAATTTATATAAATGATAAATTAATAATTTTTATTTGCTCATAATTAAAATATTTAAATTACGATTTTATATTTCACAAAATAATGATGCAAATACAACAAACAAACAATATAATACTGTAATAATACGTCAAAAATAAAATACTATAATATTGTAAAATAATTAGTATTCAAATAGACTAATAGATTTACATAACAATTTAAAATAANCTAATGCAAAGAATTTTGTAGTGAATTATGGAATATCCCATATAATTCTCGTCAATCAGTAATCCTACTATACTAATTGAGAAGTACAAATATGAAACTAACCTTAAAATGGGTAGAAAATTACATTCAATTGCCATTAGAAAAGATTAATTAAACTTAATTAACTAATTTAAATAAATATAATTAATTAAAAAAACACTCACAGATTAAATATTAAAAAATCTAAAAAAATCTAAAAAAATATTTTCTCTCTCTAATAAATTATGGACGAAATTACAAATTATTTTTTTAAAAAAATATATAAATCAATCAGAATTTCAAAAACTAAGATTTTATATCCAAGTATACAATACAATTACTTTTTAATAACTAAATTCGAAAATTTTGTTAAGTTTTCAAATGATGATTCTCCTATCATCTTTATTTTATTTTACTTACAAATTGTTTGAAATTTTCATATAATACTTATAATATAAAATGCATATTTTTTTTCTGCATATGTTGTGATTTGATTTTTTTAAAAACTAAGATATATTACTCATTCTATGAAAATGTGTGTTTTAATTTCCACATTGGCAGGTTGGTAAAACTAAATTTATATAAATGATAAATTAATAATTTTTATTTGCTCATAATTAAAATATTTAAATTACGATTTTATATTTCACAAAATAATGATGCAAATACAACAAACAAACAATATAATACTGTAATAATACGTCAAAAATAAAATACTATAATATTGTAAAATAATTAGTATTCAAATAGACTAATAGATTTACATAACAATTTAAAATAAATATTATCTCAAATAAAATAACTTTTTTATATAAATAAAACAATAATTTTATTATTATATTATAATTTTTTCTTTTAAATGTTGACCCGTGCTTTAAGCACGGAATATATCATAGTAATTAGTTTATTTGCTTATACTAAAACTAGAATATGACCCGTGCTAGAGCACGGGTTGAAATTTTTTTTTTTTTTTTTTGGTAATTTTTATTTAATGTGATTATTTTATTTATTTTAAAAAGGTTTTTATACTAAATATGACT
This sequence comes from Camelina sativa, assembly GCF_000633955.1. NCBI lineage: Eukaryota > Viridiplantae > Streptophyta > Magnoliopsida > Brassicales > Brassicaceae > Camelina > Camelina sativa. The sequence goes on from NW_010921710.1 coordinate 144,055, forward strand.
TACGAAAATAACATCTATTCTATAAGATATATTCTAGTATATCTAGATTTTGATCCACGCTATAACGCGGATTAAGTTGTATTATAAAAAAACTATCCTACTATATTAATTGAGAAGTACAAATATGAAACTAACCTTAAAATGGGTAGAAAATTACATTCAATTGCCATTAGAAAAGATTAATTAAACTTAATTAACTAATTTAAATAAATATAATTAATTAAAAAAACACTCACAGATTAAATATTAAAAAATCTAAAAAAATCTAAAAAAATATTTTCTCTCTCTAATAAATTATGGACGAAATTACTAATTATTTTTTTTAAAAATATATAAATCAATCAGAATTTCAATAACTAAGATTTTATATCCAAGTATACAATACAATTATTTTTAATAACTAAATTCGAAAATTTTGTTAAGTTTTCAAATGATGATTCTCCTATCATCTTTATTTTATTTTACTTACAAATTGTTTGAAATTTTCATATAATACTTATAATATAAAATGCATATTTTTTTTCTGCATATGTTGTGATTTGATTTTTTTAAAAACTAAGATATATTACTCATTCTATGAAAATGTGTGTTTTAATTTCCACATTGGCAGGTTGGTAAAACTAAATTTATATAAATGATAAATTAATAATTTTTATTTCCTCATAATTAAAATATTTAAATTACGATTTTATATTTCACAAAATAATGATGCAAATACAACAAACAAACAATATAATACTGTAATAATACGTCAAAAATAAAATACTATAATATTGTAAAATAATTAGTATTCAAATAGACTAATAGATTTACATAACAATTTAAAATAAATATTATCTCAAATAAAATAACTTTTTTATATAAATAAAACAATAATTTTATTATTATATTATAATTTTTTCTTTTAAATGTTGACCCGTGCTTTAAGCACGGAATATATCATAGTAATTAGTTTATTTGCTTATACTAAAACTAGAATATGACCCGTGCTAGAGCACGGGTTGAAATTTTTTTTTTTTTTTTTTGGTAATTTTTATTTAATGTGATTATTTTATTTATTTTAAAAAGGTTTTTATACTAAATATGACTTACGAAAATAACATCTATTCTATAAGATATATTCTAGTATATCTAGATTTTGATCCACGCTATAACGCGGATTAAGTTGTATTATAAAAAAACTATCCTACTATATTAATTGAGAAGTACAAATATGAAACTAACCTTAAAATGGGTAGAAAATTACATTCAATTGCCATTAGAAAAGATTAATTAAACTTAATTAACTAATTTAAATAAATATAATTAATTAAAAAAACACTCACAGATTAAATATTAAAAAATCTAAAAAAATCTAAAAAAATATTTTCTCTCTCTAATAAATTATGGACGAAATTACTAATTATTTTTTTTAAAAATATATAAATCAATCAGAATTTCAATAACTAAGATTTTATATCCAAGTATACAATACAATTACTTTTAATAACTAAATTCGAAAATTTTGTTAAGTTTTCAAATTATGATTCTCCTATCATCTTTATTTTATTTTACTTACAAATTGTTTGAAATTTTCATATAATACTTATAATATAAAATGCATATTTTTTTTCTGCATATGTTGTGATTTGATTTTTTTAAAAACTAAGATATATTACTCATTCTATGAAAATGTGTGTTTTAATTTCCACATTGGCAGGTTGGTAAAACTAAATTTATATAAATGATAAATTAATAATTTTTATTTGCTCATAATTAAAATATTTAAATTACGATTTTATATTTCATAAAATAATGATGCAAATACAACAAACAAACAATATAATATTGTAATAATACGTCAAAAATAAAATACTATAATATTGTAAAATAATTAGTATTCAAATAGACTAATAGATTTACATAACAATTTAAAATAAATATTATCTCAAATAAAATAACTTTTTTATATAAATAAAACAATAATTTTATTATTATATTATAATTTTTTCTTTTAAATGTTGATCCGTGCTTTAAGCACGGAATATATCATAGTAATTAGTTTATTTGCTTATACTAAAACTAGAATATGACCCGTGCTAGAGCACAGGTTGAAATTTTTTTTTTTTTTTGGTAATTTTTATTTAATGTGATTATTTTATTTATTTTAAAAAGGTTTTTATACTAAATATGACTTATGAAAATAACATCTATTCTATAAGATATATTCTAGTATATCTAGATTTTGATCCGCGCTATAACGCAGATTAAGTTGTATTATAAAAAAACTATTTTTTTATTTTTATTTGATTTGTTTAGTGTTTAAAATTATATATTGTATTTTGATTGTTAATTCTATGACTTAACCTATAGTATAGCACATATTAATTTTATGACCAAATATGTAACATATGTTTGTCAAAATCATCGTGACCGAGAAAGCCTACCAAACAACATTATTCCAAAATTAAATTTAATTCAAGAAATCATATTTTTGAAATTTTAAGTCGTGCTTTAGCAAGAAATCATATTTTTGAAATTTTTTCATATTATAGTAACATATTATTGACTCGTGGTATAACAAATCAAATCAAATTAAACTATTTTTAAAGATTTCAAATTAAATTATTTAAAAAGTTTATTATAGTATATATAATTATACAATTTAACAAAAGAAATATATGAAATGAATTTAAATATTTAAATTTTGACCTATTAATTTGTAATCAACGAAAGAGTGATTAATTTCTATTAATTTCAGATATTTTTTGTTTATATATGTTTAGTTAAATATTCTTTGAGATTTTATTTTATTCTTTAGAATATCCTTTTTAAGAGGATCATAATCCTAAGGGGGAGGTATTGGTTTGAGATTTTAAGAGAGTTTTAATGAGTTTAAATAAAATCATGGAAAGTATAAAGTTGAGGATTCTTACTGATTGTTTAGAAAGTTTTTAAAAATTTTGCTGATTTGTTTTTCCTAATCTTGTAAAATCGCTCATAAAATCTTGTAAATTCTTGCTCAACAAATATTGCACAATATTCTTTTGATTCAACACTTCTATAAAAAAAAAAAAAATTTCTTTGTGTTCAGGGTTCTTCTCTCGACATTGCAACCTTCAACATCGCCACACACAACGGTGGTGGTAGCCATAAACGGAGGCTCTCTTCTTCTCTGATCTATATAAATTGTTAGGAAGTTATTTTAAATCTTGCTGATTTGTGTTTTCTAATCTTGTAAAATCTTTCATAAAATCTTTCAAAATCTTTCTATTTCATGAAAGAGTTTTCATGACTTTTGTTATGAAGGAAATGATATAAAATCCTAAACCAATAACACAAAATTTGAATTCATTAACAATCCAAGATTCTTTTGTTTTAATTGAATAACGTAAAACTTTCCATGACTTTATAAGACTCTCAATCCAATAACACTAGATTTATCAAGATTTTAGATAACTTTTTACAAATGCACAACCAATAACACCAAATTTTTAAAGAGTTTTAAAAAGTCTTGATTGAATAACAACATATTTTACATAACTTTTAAAGTCATTAAAATTCTTTCTAAATCCTAAACCAATAACCCCTCCTAAATCTATATAACCTATCAAATAATCAATTCATATAACCTATCAAATAATTAATTTTAGTTATAACCTATATTAATATTATATGGTCTACCAATTTGAAATCGTGTACTTCCGTTTTATTAAAAAGAGGATGTCATGCTAACGTATGTTAATGTTGAGTTGGTAAGAATATTGCATAATAATATTCAGTTTCTAAAGGAGATATATACAGAAATAAATGTATTTCTTGCTTACAAAGTTAAATATTTGCTAAAATTTGATTTTAACCATTTGGATTATCGTGCTTATGAACGTTATCTACGTCATAATTATAATTGAGAATGTAACCTTTTGTTTCTCAAAATCCTTCGATTTACATTCAATTACCATAAAGATGTATTAAAATAAGTTTTGAGCATTTAATCTTGATCTCTTAAATGATGGTGTCATGCAGTGTATGACAATAAGCGTAAATAAATTTGATCGATTAATATAGTTCCATTAATTGAGTTAAGTAGAAATATTATATTAGGAAAATCTGTAGGGGTTAATTAAGTGGAAATGTTATTTTAGGAAAATCTGTAGGGGTTAATATTGCAAAAAAACAAATTAAATAAGATAAACTTCAAGGGCATAAATCAAAATGTACTTTAAAAATGTTAATATAGATAAATGTTGATAACCATTTAAGTTTGATCAGATAGACATTATACGAGAAGATGTGATTGAAGGAGAACTGATGCAAAAATAGTAAAAGAGTTCTTCACTTATCTTGAAGTTCAGTTATTCGAAAATGATTCTAGATTTTAAAAAAATCTAGTTATAACATATGCGTCATGATTCTAGATTATTTTTTTTTAAATCTAGTTAACATATAACAAGGTTTGAGCGAAGTTTTCCCTGCATCAAGATTTGGAATTATTTCTATGTTGGTATATAGTTTGATGATTGTTAACCCAGTTCAATATTAAAAACGTGTGTTTTATATAAACAAAAATAACTTTTCTTGATTTCTTTATTACAATAAATCATCTATAAAAATAAAATAAAAACCTACGAAATAGTATAACATTAGTGAGAACATGATATCAGAGCATGAAACATAATAAAATTTCTTAATTGTTATGAACTATAACTACAAAACACTTATATGTGTTTGTAATATTTTGTAAAGAGAGCAAGAAATAATAAAGAGAGAGAGGAGAAGCCACAAGAGTGAGAGAGAGATTGACGTGTCTTTTTGATCAAAGAAAACTTATCTCTATCACTCTTCTACGACTTTTATTTATAGTGAACTACAAAAGACATTAGTCATACAACTTATTCATTTGATAATGACAAGTGGTAAGTTAGTGTAAGATTACATGAACAAGTGTCATGACATATGTTTCTTGATGGATTAATCATATTTGTATTTTATAATATTAAGTTTTTTCTGTTTCCATCATGGGTGACGTAAACACGAACGACACGAACACGAACCAAACAACCATGGAGATGAGACGCAATCTCTCCAGACGATTTGGGTGTTGTGTACAATCCTGTTGCTGTGATCTCACTCCCATTGCTGAAGGGGACCAACTACGAAGAGTGGGCTTGTGGGCTGAAGACGACTCTCTGCTCACAAAAGAACTTTGGTTTTCTGGATAGTTCTATTGAAAGACCCGAAAAAGGATCTGTCGATCTGAAAGAATGGTGGACAATTCAAGCATTGCTGGACTCTTGGATCCGAATGACGGTTGATCCGTCTCTCTGTTCCAACATATCTCACCGCGATGTTGCAAAGGATCTGTGGGATCATATGAAAAAACATTTCTCTGTTACAAAGGTCAACGTGTTCAGCAACTAAAAGGGGATCTAGCTTGCTGCAAGCAGAGTGGACTTGCGATCGAAGCTTACTATGGAAAGATGAACCAGATTTGGGATAGCATGTCTAATCACCAGCCTGTTCGTGTCTGCAAATGTGGGAAGTGTGAATGCAATTTGTAGTCATTCCAGTAGAAAGATCAAGAAGAAGACAAGGTCTATGATTTTTTGTCTGGCCTTGATGATTCATTTACGACGGTCAGATCAAACTTAGTGTCTCGAACACCAATTTAACCAATGGAGGAGGTGTATAATATTGTTCGACAAGAGGAGGATTAATGAAATCATGCTAAAAAGGTGATGATATTCATTAAGTCACTGCTTATGCTATTTATCAAAATCCTCGTTTCAATCCTCCTACCCGTGGTGATGATGGGGTGGGATTGTGTAAGCATTGTCACCATCCTGGCCATCCTTCTGATAGCTGCTTTGCGATTATCGGCTACCCGAGAGTGGTGGGGTGAGCGTCCACGTAGTTGAACATTTCAAGGGCAAGGACGTGGTTCTTCGGGTGGAGTTTCAGCTGGTGGTCGTGGTTTCCCTTTCAACTACGCTAATGTCATTCATGTTCCTAACATAACAATCAGTGAACAGGAAAATTACGTAGTAACGGATGCCGCTCGTGACAGTGTCAGTCACTTAAGCAACATTTAGTGGCAAAATCTGATGAAGATGTTGAATGCTTGGTGGCGCAAGTTCTAGTAACAAAAAGCTCTTTGGTAAGTATTTTCTCCTTCTTGGATATTGGATACAAGAGCCTCACATCATCTCACTAGTAATTATGACATTCTTACAAATGTAAGACAAATGGATCCGGTGCTAGTGATTTTGGCCGATGCTCGTGAGTGGATATCCAACAGGGAAGGAACTGTTGTTTTGGGGACCAACCTGGTTTTGAAATCTGTTTTTTTTTTTTAAAAGAACTGCAATCCGATCTTATCTCCATAGGTCAGTTAATGGATGAGAATTGTTGTGTCGTGGAAATGACTCCTCGCCCTTGTTATTCAGGACCTTGTTTCGAAGATGACGATTGGTGCGGGGAATCATGATTATGGAACCTTTCATCTGTATCGTATGGAGCTGCTGGCATCAGTGACAGCACAAGAGGCAAAGGTTTATGATTTGTGGAATAATAGGATGGGTCATCCCTCTCCAAGGGTTGTTGGTTTACTTCCAAATGCTTTCCTCTTAGTGATAATAAAACCTCGGGCTTAGTCTCATAATTTTTCTCTCTGCTGACATGGCAAGGGTGAAAAAAAAGGGCGACTAGGGTTTTTTGCTTTCTCGTCAAGTTTGTTGCCGCCGGTGGTCTTTCCAGGGCCTCCTGCGGTGGAGATGGATGTTGTAGAGGGGGCGAAGGTGGGGGATGAACGTGTGGTTATGTCGAAGGGGGTGGCGGAGACGTCAACTGGTGCTATTCAGGGTCGGGAGATTCAAAAGGGGGTCTCCTCATCGGTTCAGCCTGCAAAAGATGGGAAACGCTCCTTCCTGCAGGTCGTTCAGAAACGTTTGTTCACTCAGCAAAAGTTTGCAGTGTCGGAGGTAGATGGTAAGGAGAAGGTTGTGGTGCCGAAGGAGGTTTTGTTGGTGCGAAGCCTTTGTGGGAGGATTTCGTTGTTGGTAAGTTCCTCAATGATAAGGCTCCACACATAGGGAAGATTCACATGATTGTGAACAAGATCTGGCGGCTAGGAGATCGAACATCTTTGATCGATGTTTATGCAGTAAATGATTTTATGGTGAAGTTCCGTATCAGGAATGAGGGAATGAGACATCGCATACTGAATCCGGGAATGTGAAACATAGCAGATCTGCCTATGATTGTCTTAAAGTGGACTCCATTCTCGGAGGAAGCTCAACCAGGTATGAAGTCTGTGCGCTTATGGGTCACCCTTAATAACGTTCCTCCTACCATGTTTACGGACAAGGGGTTGGAATTCCTCTCTAGTGCGGTGGGGAAGCCTATAAGTTTGCACTCTAAAACTGAGGCTTGTATCAGTTTCGATGAAGCTCAAGTTCTTATTGAAGCAGACCTGACAAAGGAGTTACCACGGGAATATGTGTTTATGGGTGAGGAAGAGGGGGAGCTCGACTACGTAATTCAGTACAGCTACCCTTGGCTGCCGCCGCGGTGTACTTGTTGTCAGAAGTGGGGACATCTTGCTGCAACTTGTTTAACCACAGATGCCTCTACGGGGTCTGGTAAGCAAGCTCAACAGGATTCTCCACCTACAGTCGTTAGTGAGGAGATTAGTATAGTCCAAGATCAAGCTCATCCAACCTTGGCAGTTGCTGTGATCCCTTGCACGGAAACTTCAGAAACTTCAGACATCTTACCAGGCTCAGCGGTGGACAAAGGAGCAGATGATTGGATTACGCCAAAGTCTGCTCGAAGTAGTCCGGGAAAAAGGCAGGAGGCGCCAAAGTCTGATGCTGATGTTTCCCTTTTAAAAAACTCTTACTCTATTTTGGGTGAAGGAACAGAGCTGGTTGATGAAGTTGAGAAAGATCAGGGTGAGGTTGCAGGTGAGGCAGCTAACCCTTCGGGTCTAGAGGATAACAATGTTACCATACGTCAACCTCGCCCTACAACACGGGGGTCCCAGTCGGAAGTTCCCATGCGTACATACTTGCACCGGGGAACCAAATCAGTGAAAAAACAAGGCTCCAACCTTCCTGCTCTTTCTAATAGGGATCCCCCTAAAGATCAGAGTACGAAGCCTCAATTCAAACATTAATGTCAGGTTTCTGCTGGAATGTGTGCGGTTTAAATCGATCTTCAAAGCATTCCGTTATAAAGCAGTGGGTTGAGGGTAATAAGTTTCAGTTTGGCTGTCTACTGGAAACTCGGGTTCGGGAAAAGAAGGCTTCGTGGTTGGGAAGTCATTTATTTCCTGGTTGGTCGGTTTTAACAAATTATGAGTATAGTCCTCGGGGACGCATTTGGGTTCTCTGGAAGGGTAGTGTGAGGATGGACCCTTTCTACAAAAGTGAGCAGTTGATCACATGCTCGGTGAAGCTTGATGATCAATCTGAAGAGTTTTTTTGTTCTTTCGTTTATGGTCTCAAAACTGTTGAGGCTCGGAGAGTTCTCTGGCAAGAGATTAAAGACCACCATGATTCACCTATTCTCCGGAATAAGCCTTGGATACTGTTTGGTGATTTCAATGAAACTTTGGATATGCAGGAGCACTCTAGGTTTGACGCCAATCCGATGCTCACAGGAGGAATGAGAGATTTTCAAGCCGTAATCAATCATTGCTCTCTCTCTGATATGACTTTTCATGGGCCGCTTTTTACATGGTGTAATAAGCGAGATGATGACCTAATTCTAAAGAAACTCGATCGGGTGTTGGTGAATACAGATTGGGAGCGGGTGTATCCGCATGCTTATAATGTCTTTGCAGCTGGGGGTTGCTCTGATCACTTACATTGTCGCATCGTGATAAAGGGGGATGGGACTCCTCTTGGTCCAAGGCGTAAACCGTTTAAATTTGTGGATCTGATGACGGATATGGATGAGTTTAAACGCTAGTGGAGTCGTATTGGAAGGACACGGCTCCTCTATTCTTGTCAACGTCCACACTATTCCGGTTCTCTAAGAAGCTGAAAGGATTGAAGCCAGGTCTTCGTTCTTTAGCGAAGCGTCGTCTTGGTAACTTGGTTGTAAAGACGAAACAGGCTTTAGAGGTTCTGTGTCAAAAACAACAGGCAAATTTGGCTAATCCAACCCCTATATCGATGGAAGAGGAAAATGAAGCTTATGCTCGATGGGATTTCCTGGCTGGGTTGGAGGAGAAATTTCTTAAGCAGAGGTCCAAGCTGCATTGGTTGAAAGTAGGTGATAAAAACAACAAAGCCTTCCATAGAGCAGCTGTGGTTAGAAAAGCGCAAAACACTATTAAGGAGATACATTGTTCTGATGGCAGGGTGGTAGTTAAGGATGAGGAGCTTAAGATCGAGGCTGAACGACATTTTTGCGAGTTTCTGCAGTTCATTCCACCAAGTTTTGAGGGCTCAACGGTTGCGGAACTTGAGCTCCTGTTGCCGTATCGTTGCTCCTCTGTTGATCAGCAAGTGCTAACAAGGTTTGTCTCTGGAGAGGAGATTAAGCAGGTTCTGTTTTCCATGCCAAATGACAAATCGCCTGGGCCTGATGCCTTCACCTTGGAGTTCTTTAAGTCCACTTGGGAGATTTTTGGTGCTGATTTTGTTGTCGCAGTGCAGTCATTTTTTGCAAAAGGTTTCTTGCCGAAAGGTCTAAATGCCACAATCCTTGCGCTAATCCCCAAAAAAGTTTCGGCCATGGAGATGAAAGATTATCGACCCATTTCTTGTTGTAATGTGGTCTACAAAGTGATCTCAAAGATCATTGCTAATAGGCTTAAGCGGGTGTTGCCAAAGTTTGTTTCTGCAAATCAGTCTGCATTTGTCAAGGACCGTCTGTTGATTGAAAATGTGCTTCTAGCCACTGAATTGGTGAAGAACTATCACAAACCATCACTCTCTGGATGTTGTGCTATCAAGATTAACATTTCAAAGGCGTTTGATTCTGTGCAGTGGTCCTTCCTCTCTAAGGTTCTCTCGGCCATGCAGTTTCCTCCTATGTTCATTCACTGGATTATGCTTTGTGTTACCACCGCCTCGTTCTCGGTTCAGGTCAATGGTGAGCTTGCGGGTTTTTTTAGGAGCTCTCGGGGGCTTCGTCAGGGTTGTGCTTTGTCACCGTACTTATTTGTCATCTGTATGGACGTCCTTTCCAAGCTTCTTGACAAGGCGGTGGGTGAGAGGTTGTTTGGTTACCATCCTCGGTGCAAAAATCTCGGTCTAACTCATCTTAGTTTCGCTGATGACCTCATGGTTCTCTCTGATGGTCAAGCTCGGTCCATTGAGGGTATCACTGGTGTTTTCACTGAGTTTGCAAAAATGTCTGGACTTTCTATCAGCATGGAGAAATCTACTCTCTATTTGGCAGGCAATGCAACACCTATCCCTGATTCTACTCGGTTCTCTTTTACTATTGGATCTCTCCCGGTTCGATACTTAGGCCTTCCTTTGGTCACGAAGCGTCTTACCACTTCGGACGGTTTACCGCTGCTAGAGCAAGTTCGACAGAGAATTGGTTCATGGACGGTCCGTCATCTCTCCTTTGCTGGACGTTTTAACCTGATATCCTCTGTTCTTTGGAGTGTGTGTAATTTTTGGATGGGGGCATACCGCTTGCCTAGTGAATGTATTGCGTAGGTTAATTCGTTGTGTTCAGCTTTTCTCTGGTCTGGGACAGAGCTGAATACTCGAAAGGCGAAGGTTGCTTGGGAGGTTGTTTGTAGGCCATGCAGTGAGGGCGGTTTGGGGTTAAGATTACTGCACGAGGCTAATACTGTTTGCTGTTTAAAGTTGATTTGGCGCTTGGTTTCTCAAGGTGACTCTTTATGGGTGAAATGGGCTCACTCAAACCTGTTAAAGGACGTGTCATTTTGGTCAGTGAAAAATACATCTACCTTGGGATCATGGATTTGGACTAAGCTCCTTAAGTTCAGAGATATGGCATGACCTTTCTGTAAGGTTGAAGTGGGTAATGGGGAACAAACATCGTTTTGGTTTGACAACTGGTCTGGGTTGGGAATTCTCTCGGAGGTTGTGGGTGAGCGAGGTGTTATTGATATTGGTATACCCTGGAGGAGTTCTCTGGCGGAAGCATGGGCTCACCGTCGCCGCAGGCGACGTCACCGATCAGACACCTTCAACGCCATTGAAGATGCTCTCCAGTTATCCCGACAACAAGGTCAACAGCGAATGGACAGAATGCTCTGGCGGGGGAAGAATGATGTGTTTCGTCCAAAGTTTATCACTCGAGATACCTGGAATCATGTTCGCACTACGTCTGCTGTAGTGGCGTGGCACAGAGGTGTTTGGTTTGGTCATGCTACACCAAATTTCTCCTTCTGTGTGTGGCTGGGGGTTCTTGATCGGTTACCAACTGGTGCTCGCTAGGTTGCATGGAACGGGATGGCTGCGGGCGCTTGCACCTTCTGTCAACTCACCATGGAAACTAGAGACCATCTATTTTTGACTGTGATTATTCTTCTGTTGTGTGGTCGGGACTTGCGAAGGGCCTGATGAAAGCACAGTACACGACTGTTTGGACTGCTCTACTTGCTCACATTTCTAACCCTCAGCTTCCTTTAGTTGAGGGTTTCCTTATCCGTTATGTGTTTCAAGCTGTTACTTATGCAATATGGAGGGAAAGGAATGGAAGGCGGCATGGCTCTGCACCGACACCAGCCTTGACCATCATTCAGTGGATTGACCGGCTCTTTCGTGACCAGCTCCTTGCTATCGGTCAGTTGGGGGATAGGAGATACGATGAGGGTTTTGGGGTTTGGCTACAATCTCGCTGCTAAAGGGGATTCCTATTTAATTATCTAAATCAAATATTTTCTCAGCAAATGTAGAACAAGTTGTAAAACAGAACTTTTTTTCTTTGAATATAATTTAACATTAAATTCAAAAAAAAAAAGATAATAAAACCTCATCCGTGTGATAATAAACATACTCTCCATGTGATGTTTGTTCCACGCCAAACAAACAAGATTTTGTTTTCCTCTTAGTGATAATAAAACCTCATCCGTTTTTGAGGTTATTCTTGTGATCTTTGGGCGCCATATAGAACACTGTCATCTTCTAGTGCTCGATATTTTCTCACAGTTGTTGATGATTTTTCACGGAGTGTATGGATTTACCTTCAAAATGACAAGACTGAAACATCCAACAATCTCAAAAGTTTAATTAACTTAGAAGACCAACAATTTCGAAAGCAAGTAAAACGAGTTAGAAGTGACAATGGGACAGATTTTGTAAGCATGGCTGTGTACTTTTTGGTCACATGGTATCATTCATGAAACGTCATGTGTAGGGACACCACAACATAACAGACGAGTCAAGAGAAAGCACCATCATATAGTGAACGTTGCAAGAGCATTACACTTTCACTCTCATCTCCCGTTTAGCTTTTGGGGTGAATGTGTCTTGACAGCGAAATATCTGATTAATCGCACTCCTAGATCAGTTTTGAGTGGTTTAACTCCATATCATAAATTACATGGCACTGCTCCTGATTATGATCATATCAAGGTATTTAAGAGTTTGTGTTACGCTCAGACTCAAGCTCATAAAGAAGACAAATTTGCTCCTCGAAGTCGGGAATGTATCTTTGTCGGCTACCCATACGGTAAGATCGCATGGCGATTATATGATATTGAGACGCAAGAATTTTTTCTGTCACAATATGTGGTCTTCTATGAAGAAAATTTCCCTTTTTCCAAACTTGCATCTCCTGTCGTTGAGGAAGAAGAAGATGGGGTGTGGGCTTTACTTTGGCTGTAATTGCAGATGACGAGAACATGCCTGCATATGGTCCAACTTTGATAGGCCCAATAAATTTTGAAAGCCAATTAATCTCCCAACCTTTTTCAAGTACATCGAGTTTGCTCTCTGTTTCTCCATCCCGTTCGACTCCAGCTTCTTCGCCGCCGTCTACTCGGATCCCGACACACATAACAACGTCAACCTCTTCCTCCACTGATTTGACATCCTTTGCTACTCCGACTCTTCCACTCACTCACCCTGCGTCACCACAAGCACATAATTCTGAAGCTGCGGAGGAGATTGTTCAACCGGTTATTCCTCTTTGCCGTGGTGCTCGACCACACCAGCTTCCTGTGACCCTAAGCGACTATGTTGTGAACACAGTTCAAACGAAATTGTTGGGTAATTCCAAATCTCTATATTTGATTGATAAGTATGTTGGTTGCTCTCGTTTTTCAGTCACTCACCGGGTGTACTTAGTGGCTATCACCGAAACTGTGGGACCAAAAATATACAAACATGTGATGAGTACAGATATTGGAGCTCTGGAGAACAACCGTACTTGGACGATTGAGGATCTTCCTTCTGGCAAGAAAGCAATAAGCTCCAAATGGGTTTTCAAAATCAAGCACAATTCAGATGGTAGCATAGAATGCTACAAGGCACGCCTAGTTGTTCTTGGCAATAAGCAAGTTGAAGGCGTGGATTATGGAGAAACGTTTGCTCCCGTAGCTCGTATGCAAACTGTTCGTATGTTATTAGAATTAGCTGTCGGTAACAACTGGCATGTGCATCAGATGGATGTGCACAATGCCTTATTGCACGGTGATTTGACAGAGAAAGTTTACATGAAACCACTGCCAGGTTACTTTGCTGATGAGAACAAAGTCTGTCGACTATAGAAATCGCTGTATGAACTGAAACAAGCCCCCCAATGATGGTTTGCAAAGCTCACAACAACGTTAAAAGAGTATGGTTTTGTTCAATCTTTCGCTGATTATTTGTTGTTTGGTTTGATAAACAAGGAATATGCATCAACATTCTTATATATGTTGATGATATGATCGTCTCCAGTAATTCGCATGAAGCTCTTGCGCTATTTAAAGGTTATTTGGCATTGTGTTTCAAAATGAAGATTCTTGGTCCAATGAAATATTTCCTGGGTATCAAGGTCTCCCGCAGTTTTAAGGGTTTTTATCTCATTCAAAGCAAGTATGCGATGGAAATTATAGTAGTGGGGTCCAAACCAGCCACATTTTCAGTGGAGCAGAATCATGAACTTGCTTTGTCTAAGTCTCCCCTACTCACGGATCCTGAACTTTATCGAATGATTGGTCGTTTCATATACAGTGTTCATATCCTTGTTGAGCTCATGAAGCTATGAGGATCATTGGGAAGCTATGTTACGATTTGTTCAATAATTAAAGGGGAACCCTTGTCAGGGAATTCTGTTGAAGGCATAGAAATTTTTCAAATAACAGAGGTTGGTGTGATTCAGATTATTCAAGTTGTCCACTTACATGACGGTCAATTTCCTGGTATTTTGTTCAGCTTGGTACATCTCCATAGAGGCTGAATATCGTGCCATGGTGTACATCACAAAGGAGCTTATGTGGCTCAAACGAGTTCTCAAAGATCTTGGTGCTAATCATTTGCAACCAATGCATCTTTATTGTGATAGTCAGTCTGCAATACACATTGCCACAAACCTTGTCTTCCATGAACGTAAAAAACACATCGAGAATGATTGCCACTTCGTTCGTGACGAGATACAATCCAACAATCTTGCGTTTATCCATGTCTAAACACTACAAGAAAAATATAACATTGCAACATAAATTTTGCAATATTCATATTCGTTTCAATTTTGTAACATATTTTGCAATTTTTTTGCAATGATGGATACACATCATAATATTATTATAAATTTATTGCAAACTTATGATAAAAAGCAAGTGTTGCAACTTTCGTGACTATTTTGTAACTTTTTTACAACATGCAAAAAATTGTTGCAAATTAGCAATAAAAATTCAACGATTGCAAGTTATAGCTATTATGTTAGAAAATTACGAAACTAACATAGTAACAAATGAGACACTTTTTAACTAATATTTGCAAAATTTTAGTATAGATATTTTTTTTGCAATACTTACTTTTCAGTTTTCATCATAGCAAATAAACTCCTCCATATATATTTTTGTTTGTTGATATAATTTATTTTGCACACTTAAGAAAAAAATTATTGAAATTAAACTAGAGGTATGCCTTTGCTTTTATGAGGGTTTTGGGTCATATGAGTCCAAACTATAATCAAATTTATTTTAGTTCAAATTCAGATTAAAAAAATTAAATAATTAAATACAAAGAAATAAATATATTTAACACTTAATATATTATAATAAATATCAGTTACATGCTTATAGTTAGGCCTGGGCAAATAAACCGAACCCGAGGAACCGACCCAAACCCGACTCGAAAATATCCAAACCTGACCCGAACCGATTATGTATAAATAACCAATCGGTTTTTGTTTTCAAGTAACCACAGGTATCGGGTCTTACCCGAACCGAACTCGAGAACCCGTGAGTATCTGTTTATACCCGAACACATTTATACAAAATATCATTGTATCACATATGTAGATTTGCAGAAATCAGTTTGCGAGACATGGTATGTGTTTGAATTGTTTTGCGAGACATGGTATGCTCAATTTCATTTGTTTAAGATTTCATGGTATGCTCAGTTTCATTTGTTTAAGATTTTGTTCATTGTTTCTTATTGAATTTGTTAGATTATACAACTGTTTGTACAGTTATATTTCAGGTTTTTTCGGGTTTTGTGGGTACATTTCAGGTTTTTGTGGGTACTTTGGATACATTACAGGTTTCTTAAAGTCGATACCCAAATAACCCGAACCCGATAGGAACCGAACCTGACCCCGACCCGAAATTATATGAACACCTACTCGGATCCTATATTAGTAAACCCGAAAAACCCGAACCCGAATTACCCAAACCTGAACCCTACCCGAACACCCAAATGCGACTACAAGAAAACATGTTTTTTCCGACTACAAATGGGGAGTACATATGTAGTCGTCATTTTTAGCGACTATTTGGCGACTATTTGGTGACAATTTTACGACTACAAAATATAGTCATATCATAGTCGCAAAATAGCGACTATTTACATTAGTCGGTAATTTAGTCGTAATTTAGCGACTACTTTATGACTATATTGCATAACGGAACATGTAGTTGTTAAATAGTCGCTAATTTAGCGACTAAAATGCGACTCATGGTAAAGGTCACCAATAAGTCGTAATTTAAGAAAATCAAAATTTTCAAAATTTAACTCCAAACCATTAACCAAACTCAAAAACGTAAATCATAAACTTAAAGTTTAAATCTTGAACATTCAATTCTTAATCTTAGAAATTATTTCGTAAACCATAAAACTAAATCATAGTCATTCTTATATATACATAAAACCAAGCTTTAATGCTTAAAAGAAAATCTAATTTTCCAAAACTTAAATCCAAATCTTAAATCTTAACCCTAAACCCTATATCCCCAAACCCTTTACCAAACTTCAACCTAGATCATTAAATCTAAATCTTGAAGTTTAAATTCTTAATCTTATAAATTAATTCAAAAACCATAAAACCAAACCATATATATGTATATATATATATATATACATAAAACCAAACCATAACCATTATATATATATATATCTTATTATATAAAGTTGGGTTTTGAAAGTTAGCCATTAACAAGATTTTGACATGTGTCAACTTATCAATCTCAGATTTTGACAAGTGTAAAAGTTAATATTTAAAAAGAGAAATTTGATTACAACTAAAATATAAAATATTTTGTTAAAAAATTAAAAATGTAAAAAGATAATTATCAAAAATTACAGAATTTATTAAAAAATACAAAGTTTTTTAAAATAATTATAAGGAGATTATATATATATATATTTCATAAAATTCGAAATTATAATATTATTTATTTATTTTTAATTTTAAGTTATTAATTCTACAAAAAAATAATAGAAAAAGGGATTAAGGAAAATATACAGTTAATTATTAATTTTAAATTTTGTAAATATTCAGTTATATATAAACATAGACCGTCTCATATTTAAATAATTTATTCAAAAACACTGCTTTCAACTTTGTTTAATTGGGAAATGTTTTTTAATGGGAAAGTAAATTTTTCTTTTTTTTAAACCAAAATTTTCTCATACTTTTTACTTTTTCAGTTGGGAATAGGTAAAATTAATATGTTGAACCAAAAGAAAAATTAATATATGCATTTTCTTTTCCTAATACTGTATTTTAAAATTTATTGTAGTATTTTTAGATTGTTTTATTTAATTTATATTGTTATCTTTGAATTATTTGGAATTCATATTTTGTAGTGCTTATAATTTTCTATTGTTTCTTTAATTATGTCAAATTAATTTTCTTCTAATTTTTCAATGGTTGGTTATAAAACCTTTTTTTTTTTACAAACATAATTGTTGCCATTATTCATTCATTCAATCTCAATGGGAGATAACAAGTAGAAGCTCATCAACCTAATGGATAGATAAAATAGGCTAATCAAACACAAGGTTACAACAAACATAGATAGGTAGATTAAAAAAACATAAATCGTTGTTGATAGATCCATAGGAGCTCAAAGACTGTAACACCCTAGTTTGCGGAAAGGTTTAAAAGAGTTGATTTGGACACATATGTCACCAAAATGTACTTATTTTTCCGGTCAAGGGTCCTAAGAGAACTTCATGATGGGTGACCTTCCTGGAAGTGATTGTTGAAACTGTGCGAGTGAGGACAAAACAAAGGAAAATATCATTTATTGATTTGTAGGGTCTGTAAACAAGTTTTAAAAGTCTCCCAGACGTAACAAACCGGCCATCGAATATGGGTGGGTCCACGAGCCGGGAATAGACTTAAGGCCCACTTAGAAGGTGGGCCCATGGACTGAGAGTGGACATGGGCTCACTAAGCAAGGTGGCGGTTGAGGCGTTACAGAGACACAGGGTACATCATGGTGTGTCAAAGATACTTCTACGATTATATTGGGAAATTTAACATTAGTTACTATCAAAAAAAATTTGTGACGTTAGAAAAAGTTTTTACTTTAATTGGTTGTCGGAGCAAGCCATTTTGAGATAGCAAAAGACGTGAACATGTTCTCTCCACACAGGAAGAAGGCAGAGTTGAGGTTCTCTCTATAGTGGAGAAGGTTAGATACAAGGTTATTTCCCCAAAGGAGGAAGGTGGAGGAGGTTGGACGCAATGTTATCTCCCCAAGGGAGGAAGGCGGAACCAAGGTTCTCTCCATGGTTGAGGAGGTTGGACGTAAGGTTCTCTCCATAAGGGATGAGGGCGGAGCCGAGGTTTTCTCCATGGTGGTCATACATTATTGTGATGATACATCATTGATTAGTATATTATGTAATATATTTTTTATTCAAAATATTTTTTGAGCCGACAATTTTAGTAATTAAAAATACTATGCAGAAGTGAAAGTAAAATAGTTGGCTTAATGTGTTCATACAGACATTTTCTTGGTGGTGATAAAAAATATATTTGTAACATAAAGTATATTTAGGTGTAAAAATACACATTTAATATTAACACACATCAAAGATTTGTAAATGAATATAAATCAGTGTATTATAACAAAAATACAATTTATAAATAACGTACAACAAATTTTAAAATATTTTTATTAAATTTAATTTAATTTATAAAACTTTAAATCCGCATATCGGGCGGGTCCTCATCTAGTATATATATAAAGCAAAGCTTTAATAGCTATATAAAGAAAAACTAATTTTCCCAAACTAACCCCAAAAAACTATAGTTTTCCTTACATGCAGAGCTACAAGCCTTGATTTGGGCTATGGAGTCACTCTTGGCGGCTGGAGTTGGATGTCAAAGCTTTGAGACAGACTGTGCAGAATTGGTGGCGATGGTGCAGACGCCTGACGATTGGCCATCTTTTTCGAACCTGTTAGAGGAGTTTCTTGTGCTCAGACCATGCTTTTCCTCGTTCTCCCTGATCAGGATCTCTAGAGAGCTCAATGTAAGGGCAGATTGTCTAGCCCGTTCTTCAAGATTGCTTTCCTCTGAAATTTCCTTTGTAAACTCTTTTCCTCCGGTTTGGGCAACCAATCTTGGAGTTATTTTTTAATTTGATTAATGTTTGGTTGAAAAAAAAAAAAAA
>NW_010921710.1:163440-172618 GCF_000633955.1 Camelina sativa
AAAAAAAAAAAAAAAAAACTATAGTTTTCCAAATCCCATATTTTTATCAAAACATAACCCCAAACCCAAAACTTAAGTTCCAAAACCCTTAACCTTGAATTTAAAACCTTTATAATTTATATATATAATTTAAATCATAAATCATTCACCCACAATAAAACCATTGAATGTCTATAAAACCAGTATGTAAAACTATTTAGTATTTACATATAAATCAATCTATCCAAAAACTATATACTTACAAAATTTATTAAACTTAGTCATTTTAAAAACTAAAACAAATTATTTTTAAATCTAAATCAAGTCTAATATTCTTCTAAATTTCAAAACCCCAATTCCCAAATCATAAATTTCAAATCTCATTTCCTGAATTATTAACCAAGAATTGCAAAATATATATAAGTATAAAGTTTTGATCCAACAAATTACTCTTTAAATAATGAAAGCTTTTTATTGGATGATATGTAAACACATGGATTACAATATCAACCGTTGATTAATTTAATGCAACGGACAAGGTTCTTTTCTGCTCTTCTTTCTCTTTCGTCTCCCACGCTTTCTCCCCTTCTCTTCTTTCTCCTTTGTCTCTTTAGCCGATTAACTTTCTCTCCTTTCTCCTTTCTCTCCTCCGCCCGTTGCTTCATTCTATTCGATCTTCATCTTGTTGTTGTTTTCATCCTCTCAAGTTTTTAGATCTGGTACCAGAGCATTTTTGCGGATCTCAGATCCGAGAGCAAAGCTTGTCAATACGATGCTGACCGTGATGTAAACTAAGGAAGAGAAGAGAAGCTCACTCGTCGCAACCCTCTCGATTTCTCTACCGTAATTATCTCTTTGCTTTAGATTCCCTTTTAGAAATTGGCTCTAGATTCCTAGGGATTTCACATTGCTATTAGAGTCTCAATTTCGATATAGACACTTGAAATTTAAGTTACAATAGTATTTGGATTCAAGAATTTTTACGAGGTTGAGAAAATTGAGATTGTGAGGCTATCTCAAGCTTTTATTTGTATGACTTATCTTGTTCTGTGTTCATCAGATATAGTTAGGTTTATAGCTCTATTGATTGATTTGTGTTCTGTGATAGGTGAGTAGAATCATAGATTTAAGCTATATTAATTTGGGTCAGAGCTAGCATCTGAATCTTGTTGTAGGACCTGCGAGGTCATGTTCTTTTGTATGTTCGTTGCAAGGATGCTCATGGTCACCATACTCACGGGCTCTCATGTTTAAACTAATGCAGCACCCTTCGTTGTATACAACCTGTCAAGAAGCTACAAAGATCAATTTTGGCATCTAACAATTAGGATTCCCTTGTGTTAAAGATTGACATGGACACAATTGAAGTCAGTAACCTGAATAGGCAATTTCTATTTCGTCCTTCTCATGAATAGGCAACCTGAGCTCATTCTCCCTCGCTTCAAGGTATGTAAGCAACTTGAGCTCATTCTCCCTCGTTTGTGTTTGTTAAATCCAGTTTATGTATATGTAAGCAATTCGAATGCCTTGAAGTCCAACAGAATATGATATTGACAAATCTTGTTGCCCATCCTTGTATCTCTTGTAGCCAGTTATAAATATCAAACCGTAGGCAGTTTTTGTGAATTGCATTAATCTATGAATAGACCTTGATCATCACGAATTAACCATCCTGAAGTAGCTTGTCTTTCTCCATTGATGAAGCTGCCATCATAATTGCATTTAACCCATCGAGGAGGTGGTTTCTGCCAGGTAGAGGTGTCTCTTCTGTAACTACTAACATTTGTTCGGTTTTGGGGTGAGGGCTCCGTGTTTGTAGCCAGAATCGCTAACCATTCATCTGTTTCTTGCTTTGCTTCTCTTAAAACCCGTTGCCAATGATGATTTATTTTCTGAAAGGTGAGTAAGCTGAATTGTAGTAGAGATAATCTATCATGGCTTCTCCGTTGTTTGTGAAATTGCAGGATCTCTTTAATTTTGGCTTCAAGGGGTTCAGTTGGGTTTAGAAGACAAGATATTGGAACGTTTGAGCCTCTCCAAATCTGCATTATATGTGGACAAGAGAAGAAAAGATGTTCAGTTGTTTGATTACAGTGACACATCGTTTGCAGAAAGGGTTCGTACTTCGTAGGCATGTGACATCCCTCGAGCTCTGCATTTTCAATATATATTTTTTTTTAGTAGTATGATGTATTCTTTGTATTCTTATTTTTAATTATGTTTTTAGTTTTATTTTGTAATACAGCTTTTTTGATATCATGGTTTCATAATAATAAATATAGTATTTTTTATTTTTAATATCAATTCATTCCAAAAACTACCTGTTATTCAATAACTTATATATATTTAAAAATAATTAAATCTATTATTATTAAAATTATATATATATAATACTGTATAAATATAATATAGTATAAATACATAATCGTAAATTTGTCATTTATTAGTCACTAAATTTGGAGACTACATTGTGACTATTTTAGCATAGTCATAAAATAGTCGTAGCGTAGTCGCTAAATTTAGTGACTACATTACGACTAAATTTATGACTACGCAAAATAGTCGTAATGTAGTCGCCAATTGACGACTAATTTTACGACTATTTATTTTAGCGACTCTCGATTTACGACTACTGCTTTTAGTTGCTATTTAGTCGTAACACATCGTTTAACGACTAAATAGTGACTAATAGTGCAGTCACTATTTGAATGTTTTCTTGTAGTATGCACAGGCCTAACTTATAGTATTTGCTTGCCATTAAACATTTATTATAATATATTAACTGAGAGTCTGAGAGAGAAGGAAGGAGGGAGAAGTGTGACGAGTTTAGTTTAGAGAGAGGCGATCGGCACATGTAAGATGTAACTGACTTATCTGTTTCATTCCTTTATTTTCTCATTTCTCATTTTTTCTAAGATAATAATCTATATTATTAAAGCAAGAGTACTTACTAGACTCAAATTGGACCATGACTTCTATTTGGTACGTTTACATTAAAAATATTAGAAAATCGCTTAATTAAATTAAATTAACCCATATTTTACATTTCTTTAAATAACGTTTATACCCTTTGGGCGACAACATATTTACAACCGGGTTGACAAGCGGATCCTGTATGACTCGACAATAGTAGACTTCAAAACACACGGATCCACTTGTAACCCAGATTTACACTTTTTGGATCGTGTATTTGGTCTGATTCAAGAATAATTATTTTCGTCGCCGAACAGAGTTATAATCCCTATAAATAAGGAAATTGGTATCTGAGTATTTAATAGTTTCAATAATATCAAATATTAACAATAATGAGAAATCTTTAATATTTATCTATTGTGACTTTGTTGCTTCCAATATAATCAATAGATTAAATACAAAATTGAATATATATGTAAACTTATTTGATTTGCTTTTATATTGTGAGATATTTACGGAAACAACAAAATCAACTTAATAAAATTAAATAAAAACAAATCATCATTTAGTTTAGATTTTTTAATATTTCCTTAAAAAAATTATAGTAATTAATTATGAGTATTATAGATGGAAATAATTAAAAACACAGAAATTATATATATGTAAAGTTGTAAACTAATTTACAGAAAATGTGTACTGTATATCCCACATCGACTAAATATTTTGGAATATGGTTCATAATCACTATAAATATATGACTAATATGTTTTGAGTACAAATGAGCATGAAGCTTGATTTATCAGGTATCCAAATTTAATAGTTTAGTTTGGTTATATATTTGAGAATATTTAAACTTTGAAAAAGTAAACATATTATAATATATTTACGTCTTTTTAAAAAGTTTAAGATATTCTAAATATTTAAATTTTTATAGAATGTTTAAATTATTATAAATATTTGAACTCCATCAAAAGTTTAAAATATTATAATATATTTAAAGTCTATAAAATATTTAAATAATATTAATATTTTTACTCTTAAAAATTTTAAAATATAAAAAAAGTTTGAGTTAAACCAGCTAAAACATGTATTTTTATCAAACTATAAATTAAATTGGTTTTTTACAATTTTTTTCACTCTATAATCGTCCCAAAACGCAAATGTGTGTAATTGCGAGATATTTTTGTAAGTTGTTTAAAGTTGCTTCCTTAATAATCATTTAAAAAATTGAAATTATCTATACTATTAAAGCAAGTGATATTGCGGTGTGTCTATCCTCTTACAAAACTACTATCCGATATTGCAGAGTGTCTATTCTCTTACAAAACTACTATCCAATATTGCGGTGTGTCTGTTTCCGTGAAAAGCTACATTCTACAAACTACTTACTCTATTATGATTTCCAATTTACCGTATAGCCCCAACAAATAAACACTATATAAACAAAGAAAATAAGTTAAAATAAAAAACTACATTACAAAAATACAAATTACAAAAAATAGTAACTAACAAAATATATAATCTCGTATTGTAGCATGGGCCTCCCATAGTTATCACATATATTTCGGGACCTTTAGTATCACACGACTAGATACTCTAATATCTCGATTAGATCCTCTTTGTATATATATAAAGTTTTCCATCTATATTAACATTTTAGTTTATGTCCTTTAAGTTTAAAACAATTCCATAAATAACATTGCAGAGAAACTCAAATACTAAACTTCCTTAAATTGACCAACATTTCTTACATTTATTGCCATAAAATCTTAACAACATCTATACATTCCGATGTTTCCAAAAATAACTCTACCCATTAAAGTTTTAACCCATTAAATCTCCAAAACTATTTTTATGGATGCTAGAATCTCTCAAATTTAAATGATATACAACAGATTTTCCATAACAAAAGTTTACAATCTCCATAATTATATTAACATTAATAAATTTCCTAAACCGAAAATCCAATTATAAAATGTCACATTAAATATATTGATAACCCCCCATATAATTTGGTTTATTTTTTATTTTTTGTGGAATTACCACAAAAAAAAAATTCTATTGATTATCACAAACTATAAATATTGACATGGAAAAATTATAAACTATATAATATGCTAATTTGGTAAAACAATTAACATAATTAAACTTGATAAAAAAACTTATTTTGATTATTTTTTTATGCAAAACCTTATTTTGATTTTGGTGAGACGGGTTGGCATTAAAGGGAGTTAAGTGAAATTGTTTATTTTTTAAAACACTTTTAGATGTGTATCAGGAGATAAATGTGATGTTAATATATTTTACCATGTTTTCCCTTAGTTTATTCACATCTTTTGCATCTTTTGCTAGCCATTTTCATCATTATTGTGTAGCTTTAGGCCAAATCATGCATTAGAGTTTAGTTGCATTGCATTTGCATCTTTTCATGCATAAACAGGTGATTTTGGAGCTTAAGAGGCATGGATGCAATGCTGAGGAGATGTGAAGCAATCAGGAGGAGGAAAGCAAGAGAGTTAAGGCTGAAGAACCAAGCTCCGGAGTCCAGCTCGACCAAGCACCCGACCGAGTGGGTAGATGGACTCGACGAGTGGAGTGTGCACGAGAGAAGCCAGCTCGACCATGGACTCGACCGAGCACTGGTCGAGTTGACCGAGCCGTTGACTACTTTGACTTTTTCTATTTTTAGGGCTTCCACCTCCTCACCTATATAAGGCCTTGTACCTGCAGCCACCAAAGTGTGCAACTTTTTAGAT
Source organism: Camelina sativa (assembly GCF_000633955.1). Taxonomy (NCBI): domain Eukaryota; kingdom Viridiplantae; phylum Streptophyta; class Magnoliopsida; order Brassicales; family Brassicaceae; genus Camelina; species Camelina sativa. The sequence goes on from NW_010921710.1 coordinate 169,089, forward strand.
ATTCCCTAAACCTAGTTTTTACCTTTTTTAGTTTTATTCCTTTTGCATTTTTATTTTTAAGATCTTGTACTTCCTTAAAAAAGAAGACTAGATTCTTATATTTTGTTGGTTCTATAACTTTCAAGATATTGAGAATTTGAGTTTCATCCTTTCATCAATATTGAAGATCTTTGTTTAATCTTTCTAATAATGCAAGTTTCAATATTTTCTGGGTTTTTGACTTTGATCACCATGTATTGTTGTGAGTAGTTTCCTTAGGATCTTGAGGATGGGTTAGGATGGATTGATCTTGTGGTTTGTGTGACTTGGTCAAGCTTGATTGTTGTAGATCTCTTCTAGGGTAGATGATCTTAATGCTGATTCTATATCTGAGAGGGTAGAGTCTGATTTCAAGCTTCTTAGCATCACACCAATGTTTAGGAAGCATAGATAAGGCTAGATCTAGAGCTTACCATTAGGCTTGCTAAGAGATTAGAGGTCTTGTTTGGTTTGAGATGTATTGCTTAATGCCTGCTTGTGTAGATTCTTTACTGTGTGAGAACAAGTCTAGAATTGCATAGGTTTGATTGTTTCTTGACCATGAGAGTGGGAGAAACTTGTCTTAGATTAATATGTCTAGAGGTTAGCTCAAAGTTTGCTTGAGATTTGTTGACCAAGTTAGATAACCACAATGATTAGTCCATCCCATGAATCCATCCTCAGGACCTTCTTTGTTTATTGAAATCTTAGTCTTAATCCTGTTGCTTGCTTGTTGTTTGATTGGATTTAGCATTACTCTGTTTTTATTGCATTGCTCTGTTTCTGCGTCTAGTCTAGCTCGACCACCCACTCGACCTACACTCGGTCGAGTGCTGCTCGAGTTCATCCCCAGAACTCTGTGTCTATGATTTGTGTTTGTCTTGTTTCATTCCTGTTTCATTCCAGTTGCATACATTTAGTTTTCAGTTCATTAATTATCTTGCATTAGTTCATTAGTAGTAGTCTCTGTTTCTGTTCTTGCTTTATCACTGTTTCAATCATTCAGTTTCATTTGCATCTAGTTGTTAGTTCTTGTAGTTTATTTTCTGCATTTTACATTTTCTTCCTAGGATTGTTAGTGACAAACAATCTTTACATTTGTCTTAACTTAGATTCATATGCATATCTTAACTGTTCACAAACACTCATTTAGGATTGATACCTCTTGTACTGCAATAGCATAAGGGGAATTGAAACACCCATCCATCATTCCATTCATATCTCACCATTGCATCATCATCATCATTCACCACCAATAAAAGATGAGTTTCAATTTGGCGCCGTTGCCCATTTGAGTGTGTTTTCTGACATTTAGGATCCATATTAGTCTAAGCTTAAGTTCGTTTATACACTTGTGAGGTTGCTGTGCTTGAATCTTCTGTTTCTGGGTTGAAGTTCCGTTTCAGGTACCAGCTCGACCATCAGCTCGACCGAGTCGTGATCGAGCACCCGGTCGAGTCAGACGCCGGATCTAAGTAGACACCACTTCCCAGTCGACTCGACCATCCACTCGAGCCTGTGCTCGACCGTGTGTCTGTTCGAGTCAGTAACCATGTTTCAAGGCAGTCAGCTCCATTATGCACCCATGTACCAGCAACAAGGTTTCCAGACTCAATGGTGTCACCCTCCAGCGTTTCAGACCTACCAAGCCCAAGAACCTGACTTAAGAGAAATGATGCAACAATTGTTGTTTGGGCAAGCCAATAAGCAGCTTGAGAAAGCAAGGCAGTTTGGAGAGCTGAACCAAACATTGGATTCTTATTCTCATGACCTGAGTAACCAGCTTGAGAGTCTGACCTCTTCATTCCAGTGCATGGAGAGCTCCATTTCCTCTACTTCAGCTCCTAAGCCACACCAACTTCCTGAACAAGCCATTCAAAACCCAAGGGAGATCACTGTTAAAGCTATCCATCTCCATGAGGAATATGTCACTGAGGACAGTGAGGTTCAAGGTGGGGAGGATTGGTCACTAATTGAAGCCCAGAGTGAAGGTTTTACTGAGCAGACTGAAGCAGAAAAACCACTCGACCAGGTGTTCGACCGCACACACGATCGAGTACCTGATCGAGTGACTGATCGAGTTGCAGACACAGAAGCTGTTAAGCCTGCTAGATACATTCCTCCTGCTTACAAACCGCCTTTACCATTCCCAGGACGTTTCAAGGCACAAAAGATAAGAGAACTCAGGGAGATCATTGAGAAAAAGGAGAAGATAGCTTTGCAACAAGAGAAGGAGAAAGCCTTGAAAGAAGAGGTTGTTATTAAGGGAGTGATGGCTTTGAAGGATGAAGTAGTCATTGAAAAGAAGGATGTAATAGCCATACAACAGGAGGTTGTCATTGAGAAGAAGGAGGAAGTGATGGCTTTGCAACAAGAGGAAGTGAAAGTCTTGAAGGAAGTAATGGCTATACAAGAGACTATCATTGCTTACCAAGAAGAAGAGAGAGGACCTGCTTTGGAACAGTATGCTCCATACCCTCTCTATCAGAATTTTTTACTTGAGATGTCAAAGAAGAGGGCTCATGACCAAGATATGAAGGATTTGAAAGAGATTGGGCAAGCTATTGGCTCAACAAAGCTTGAAGATCCAGGCTCCTTCAACTTACCCTGTTCCATCAGCTACATGCACTTCAATAAGTGCCTTTGTGATTTAGGAGCTTCAGTGAGCTTGATGCCATACTCAGTGGCTGAGAAGTTGGGGTATGAGGACTTCAAGGACAGCAACTTCTATGTCAGTCTCGCAGATGGATCCAAGAGGGATGTGGTTGGAGTGATTGAAAACCTCCCTATCAAAATAGGAGAAGCAAGGATCCCAACTGATTTTGCAATCATGAGCATGGAACAAGAGCCTAAAAACCCTCTTATCTTGGGAAGGCCATTCTTAGCTACAGCTGGGGCTGTTATTGATGTGAAGATTGGGACTATCAAGCTCCACCTGACTGAAGACTTCACTATGAAGTTTGACATCAACAATCCCACTAATCTGCCTTCCAAATATGATCTACCTTCCACTATAAAAGGAAAGGAGGATCATGAGGTCTCAAGTGAGGAAACTGCTTCAAGGGGTAAGCTAACCCTTCAAGAAGATTCAGTGGAGAAGCTAAAGGGTTCAGTTCAAGTGCTAGCTGGTTTAGTCAAGGATCTCCAAGTCAAGCTGAACAAAAAGACTTTGAAGAGAGCAAGGCCAAAGCTCAAGGATAAGAAGAAACATGGTTCAAGTGCTAAGGAGGTAGTGATCAAGAAGGAACACAAAGGTTATCAGGTAGAACCAGGGGGATTTCATCACCTCCTTGGTCTCTAAACCAAACCTGAAAAGGCATCAAAAGTCAAGCTTAGTGACTCTAAACAAGCTCACTAGGGAGGAAGTCCCTGAGGTATCCCTGTATATATTGCTTTGGAATTTTGGTATTTTGATTTTTGCTTTGCTGTTTTCATGGTTAGGAAAGCTAGGGAGTCTGAATATAAGAAGAAGACTCAAGATATGGAGACTCGCGGTCTAGCTCGACCCCCCC
>NW_010921710.1:172998-181135 GCF_000633955.1 Camelina sativa
CATGTTTCATGTAGAATTGCATAATATTACCATTAGGGATCTATGATGAGTATTTCCTTGTTAGCTTGCTTAATTCACTAGATTAGGATCAATGCCCAAGTTAATAGTACTTTGATGCTAATTGAGTAGTTAGAAGCATAAGATTGAACCAAGCCTTGAATTCCTGCATTGCATTTGGTCTAAATTGAAGCATGTTATGATTTGATGCCATTTCCTATCTATAAGAACCTAATATTGACTGTTAATTATCAATGTATGCATTGCTTTAAACTCATGGATACCATATACATATTTGGATCATCTTTCTCCTTTTTACCACTCTTGTTGATCCAAGTAGCTGATTTCCTCATTAAGAATCAGTTCCCCTACCCCTAAACCAAACCTTCTTTCAAGCCATGTTTATTCTTGTGTGTGTGAGGCCTATTTTTGGGATTGAGCTTGGTAGAAAGTGTTAGGTTTGAACTGACAAGAGTAAAGCCTTGTGTAGTTCTAGTTTGCATTTTTCAAACTAGATAGGACTAGGTGGTTCACTTGTTGGGTTTGGGACTTGGCTATTATGAAAAGAAAAGAGGAAAAAGAGAAAGAAAAGGTTAGAGTCTTTAGGAGGGGAATGTGTTTAAGAAAATTTAAAGTCTAGTGAAAGAATGGGAAGAATAAGGTTGTTTAAAGATGGTTCTAGTTAAAGAAAAGAAAGAAAGAAAAGAGAAGTCTAGCAAAATGCTTATATGTCTTAAGAATAAGAAGAAAAGAGAACCATAGCAAATAAGTAAGAATCCCCCATTCCACTAGAAAGATCAAATAAGAAACCTCTCCTAAGACTTTAAAACCAAAAGAGAAAAGGGTGAAAAAGAAGAAAAGAAGTTAAAGGGTAGCACTAGGATCAATTGGGTTTAGATTGATAGGATAAACACTTTGGGTGCCTTTGGGTAGACAAGGTTTTGTTCTTGTATGTGTCTAAGTGTTCTTACCTTTAGCATTCTTCTAAAGCTCAATTCATTTTTTATGAGAGAACCTTGATATTGATAAGCCCTACTCTAAAAAGAGACCATCATTGTCTCTAAACCTTTTACTGCCAAGCCAAATGAGTTTAAGCATTGCATAGAATTGATTCATGTTCTTGATTAATGAATGTTAAAGGAAATGGTTGATTTGAATGCATGTGGATGTCTAAGGCTCAAATCAGTGAAGGTTGTGATATGCTTGTCTAAAGTCTTTAAGTATAGCTCATTCAACTTGCATCATAGTACTAGTAACTTGGACATTGATTCTAGATAGTCTATTTGCAAGCTTTAGGAGCTGAGATCCCACTTTCAAACCTCATCTACCTTCTTATGTCTTGTTTATTTGCTTGAGGGCAAGCAAAGACTAAGTTTGGGGGTGTTGATGTTCATATATTTTACCATGTTTTCCCTTAGTTTATTCACATCTTTTGCATCTTTTGCTAGCCATTTTCATCATTATTGTGTAGCTTTAGGCCAAATCATGCATTAGAGTTTAGTTGCATTGCATTTGCATCTTTTCATGCATAAACAGGTGATTTTGGAGCTTAAGGGGCATGGATGCAATGCTGAGGAGATGTGAAGCAATCAGGAGGAGGAAAGCAAGAGAGTTAAGGCTGAAGAACCAAGCTCCGAAGTCCAGCTCGACCAAGCACCCGACCGAGTGGGTAGATGGACTCGACCGAGTGGAGTGTGCACGAGAGAAGCCAGCTCGACCATGGACTCGACCGAGCACTAGTCAAGTTGACCGAGCCGTTGACTACTTTGACTTTTTCTATTTTTAGGGCTTCCACCTCCTCACCTATATAAGGCCTTGTACCTGCAGCCACCAAAGAGTCCAACTTTTTAGATATTCCCTAAACCTAGTTTTTACCTTTTTTAGTTTTATTCCTTTTGCATTTTTATTTTTAAGATCTTGTACTTCCTTAAAAAAGAAGACTAGATTCTTATATTTTGTTGGTTCTATAACTTTCAAGATATTGAGAATTTGAGTTTCATCCTTTCATCAATATTGAAGATCTTTGTTTAATCTTTCTAATAATGCAAGTTTCAATATTTTCTGGGTTTTTGACTTTGATCATCATGTATTGTTGTGAGTAGTTTCCTTAGGATCTTGAGGATGGGTTAGGATGGATTGATCTTGTGGTTTGTGTGATTTGGTCAAGCTTGATTGTTGTAGATCTCTTCTAGGCTAGATGTTCTTAATGCTGATCCTATATCTGAGAGGGTAGGATCTGATTTCAAGCTTCTTAGCATCACACCAATGTTTAAGAAGCATAGATAAGGCTAGATCTAGAGCTTACCATTAGGCTTGCTAAGAGATTAGAGGTCTTGTTTGGTTTGAGATGTATTGCTTAATGCCTGCTTGTGTAGATTCTTTACTGTGTGAGAACAAGTCTAGAATTGCATAGGTTTGATTGTTTCTTGACCATGAGAGTGGGAGAAACTTGTCTTAGATTTATATGTCTAGAGGTTAGCTCAAAGTTTGCTTGAGGTTTGTTGACCAAGTTAGATAACCACAATGATTAGTTCATCCCATGAATCCATCCTCAGGACCCTCTTTGTTTATTGAATTTACAGTCTTAATCCTATTGCTTGCTTGTAGTTTGTTTTGGTTTAGCATTACTCTGTTTTTTTTGCATTGCTCTGTTTTTCCGAATTTGTCTAGCTCGACCACTCACTCGACCTACACTCGGTCGAGTGCTGCTCGAGTTCATCCCCATAACTTTGTGTTTCATGATTTGTGGTTGCCTTGTTTCATTCCTGTTTCATTCTAGTTGCATTTCTGTTGAACTAGTCTCTCATTAGTTCATTAGTAGAAGTTTCTATTTCTGTTCCTGCATCATTACTGTTATAATCACCCTGTTTCATTTGCATTTAGTTCTTAGTTCTTGTAGTTTACTTTCTGCATTTTACATTTTCATCTTAGGATTGTTAGTGACAAACAATCTTTACATTTGTCTTAACTTAGATTCATATGCATATCTTAACTGTTCACAAACACTCATTTAGGATTGATACCTCTTGTACTGCAATAGCATAAGGGGAATTGAAACACCCATCCATCATTCCATTCATATCTCACCATTGCATCATCATCATCATTCACCACCAATAAAAGATGAGTTTCAAAATGTATTACTACACTATACATATACCACACGGGTTAAAACCTTGAAAACACTACAAAATCCTATATTTTGAATACTTCAATCAAATACCTGTAAATTTTTATATTTTTATAAGAAAATAATAATAAAAAATACAATATAAATTTAAAATTTTAAAAATTAAAAATATTGTCCTGCGGTATACCGCAGGTTAAATCCTAGTTTACTTTAGTTTTTCAACACTTCATATTTTTTCAAAGTCTCAACGGTAATTAAGAAACATACTAAGGTTTGGAAATGTACGATCTTTCCAAAGTCTCCACGAAATGACACAAGATTTTCTATCCTGTATTACAGTTTTACCAGATTTATATAAAGATTTTTTTATCATTCCAACAAAGGTGAATTGTTATAGGATAGAAAGACTTTGCTTTTATAAGAATAACTCTCTTATTATTGCTTAGAAAATAACTCAAAACTAAACAATGTTTGCACTCATTCTCATATCATTGCCACAACTCAAAAATTGATATATATAGTGCTTTATTCTCCTATTTCTATTAGAACTAGATAACTCCTAATTCTAGTAGAATTGTGCTAAGCCCCTCTTGTCCTTATCTTTCCTTTGTAAGGATATCTTGGGCCTTAAGTCTTTGAAGCTTATCCAACAATTTCCCCCTTAAACTTCAAATTCTCTTTGCTTACTTCATGAACACCTATCAAGCTCCTCATTTCTTCAAACTTCACTCTAGCGAATGCTTTGGTCAGAATATCATATTTCTGTTCCACTCCAGGAATGTGCTCCATACGAATGAGCTCTCTCTCAATGCATTCTCGCACAAAGAAGTATCGCTTATGTATGTGCTTNGAAGAAGGAGGAAGTGAGGGCTTTGCAACAAGAGGAAGTGAAAATCTTGAAGGAAGTAATGGCTATACAAGAGACTATCATTGCTTACCAAGAAGAAGAGAGAGGACCTGCTTTGGAACAGCATGCTCCATACCCTCTCTATCAGAATTTTTTACTTGAGATGTCAAAGAANGAGCCATATCGCTTGCTTTGCTCCTTCTGTTGCAGCCATAAACTCGGCCTCACATGAAGATAAAGCAACTGTGTCTTGCTTCCGTGTACACCATGTGATCGGAGTATCACCAAAGAGGAATAAATGTCAACTAGTACTCCTCACATCATCTTGATCTACGTTGTGACTGCTGTCACTGAAGCCAACGATCTCCTTTAAGCCACCTCGCTTATAATTGAGACCATAAGACATCGTTCCTCTGAGATAATGCAAGATCTGTTTTATGATCTCTCCATGAGACTTCCGCGGACTCTGCATATATCTGCTTACAATACTCACCGCAAAAGACAAGTCATGTCGAGTGTGTAAGAGATATCTCAAACAACCAACGTTTCTTCTAAACCGAGTAGGATCTATCTCTGTTTCATCAAGTGACTTAGAGACCTGCAACCCAAACTCCATTGGAATCACTGTCGAGTTGCGGTTTTGAAGTTCTTCTTCTTTTAAAATCCTCTGTGCATATCCTTCTTGTTTGATGGTGATACGATCAACTCCTTGATGCACTTCAATACCAAGGTAGTAGGTGAGCCTACCGAGATCAGACATCTCAAATTTCGAAGACATCCCTTCCTTGGAATCCTTAATCGCTCAAAGATTGTTGCTTGTGATAAACAAATCGTCCACATAAACAGCAACAATTAGTAGATCACCTCCTTTCTCCTTTCAATATACTGCAGTTTCCTTTAAACATCTCTTGAAGCTCATCTCCTTCAAGATTTGATCCAACTTAGTGTTCCAGGCTCGTGGAGCTTGTCTTAAGCCATATAGAGCTTTTGTCAGCTTATAAATTCTATGTTCTTCCCCCTTGATCTCAAAACCTTCTGGTTGATCTACATAGACATCCTCCTTCAATTCACCATGTAAAAATGCAGTTTTTACATCCAAATGATGGATCTCCCATCCATCGGATGCAGCCAATCCTATCAGCATCCTTATTGTCTCCATACGAGCTACAGGAGCAAAAGCTTCTTCATAATCAACTCCATTTTCTTGCACATAAGTTTGATTGATGTTGATCTGAGTTAGAGAACATAAGTTTGTTCTGATTTTCTTCAGGATATCCTTCTCCTGCAATCCTTTCTTCAAACGCTTTTAGTCTTCCCACTATGTCTTCGAAACTAGTGGTGTTGAGGTTGAGAACTTGTTCAAGAGAAGCTACCATGTGAATGAACTTGCTTCTAGGTAGACTATTTAAGAATTTCTTCACAAGCCTCGGCTCTTCGATGATTTCACCAAGCGCTGCTGCTTTGGTTGCGATTTCAGACAATTTTCCATAAAAAATTGTCGACCTTATCTGCCTCTGTCATGCATATCTTCTCAAACTATGACACGAGTGTCTGCAAACGTGCCTCCTTGACACGTTCTGCTCCAAGATTCCTAGACTGAATTGATAGCCAAATTGCTTTTGGTGTACTCAAGTTACCAACCTGCATGGTAAGTGCTTCAGGAATCGACTGAAACAACAAAGCTGTAGCGATGTCATTCTTTTCTGGATCATCTGATCCTGGTTCGATCGTTTCCCAAACTTTATGAATCCACAGCATGAACCTCATCGTCATGGACCATACCGTGTAATTCGTAGAAGTCAAAAGAGGGCACTGAATAGAGACCGCTTTGTCCAACTCCTTTGGACGTGATGAAGCTATGATTTCCCCCATTGTTGTGGTTCGATACTCTCTACCAAACCCTGCTCTGTAATCGAATCACAACCTTGATAAATTAAACCTAGAGCTCTGATGGTTGGTTAATTGGTCACATTTTATTCATGAAATGGGTTGGATTGGTATTAGTCTGGATACAGCAAAATAATTCTATTAGGTCTAATGTACTTATTAGATCTAATAAGTATAAGTTCCTTGTGTCAGAATTGAGAAATTCTATGGCTCGAATCTTTAGTATTCTCTTATTTATTACCTGTGTCTACTATTTAGGCAGAATACCATCACCCATTTTTACTAAGAAACTAAAAGGAACCTCAGAAACGGGTGGGACTAAACAGGACCAAGAGGTATCCACCGAAGAAGCTCCTTTTCCTTCTCTTTTTTCGGAAGAAGGGGAAGATCTGGACAAAATCGATGAAATGGAAGAAATCCGAGTGAATGGAAAAGACAAAATTAATAAGGATGATGAATTCCACGTTCGAACATACTATAAAACAGTTTCTGAAAATCTAGATGGAAATAAAGAAAATTCGAATTTAGAATTTTTCAAAATAAAAAAAAAAGAGGATCATTAAAAAAATCAATACATAGGACAAATATAAGAACAGATAAGAAGAGATGCGACTTCCACCTATATATTTTGTTACTTCTCCTACAAAGAAACTTGTAATACCTACTCCGTTTGTAATTCCATCAATGATTCGTTTATCAAAAAAATTCGTTTGTTTTGCTAATCTTCTTATACTTTCAATGAAAGATGTTTTAAAAAAAGCATCTATGTAACCACGATTATATGACCAATTATATACAAAATTTATTAGTTTTTCCCAACGAATTCGTTTAGAATTCCATTTTTGAAATGAATTAAGTAAGGTTAAATTTAATAAAGATGAATAAAAAGGCTTATATAAACAGTATGCTATAAATATTCCAAAAAAAGCTATACTGACTGAAAAAGTTGCATTTCTCAAAAATTCATACCAATCTACAAAATTTTGTGAATTTTTATGCAAAAGGTTTATTGACGGCGTGAATAATTTTGATAATATATCAAAGTCTATTCCTTCTTGATTGAAAGGAATTCCTATGGCTCCAATAAACAAAGTAAATAAAAGCAATATAAGCATAGGAAATAGAATAGTATTGTCTGATTCCTGGGGATAATAGAAAGTTCTTTTATTAAGTCCAAAATTTTCAACAGTAATAAAAATTTGATTTCTTACATTATTACTAATTTTATATGTTTTATTGCAAAAAAAAGAAGCTCTTTTCGTATTATTCATTGTTAATAATGGTACTAACCCAAAATTTTTATTAAGTTTTTTTTCTTCGTCTTTACCCCATAAAGAGAGTGAATAGAAGGAGCTACTTTTTTTTCCACTGTAATTTAGAAAATAAGTGTTTAAATGTCCTTCGAAAGTAAGTAAATAAATCCGAAACATATAAAATGCGGTTAATCCCGCTGTTGAACAAGCTATTATTGCAAAAATTGGCGAAAACAACAAACTGTCAGTAAGAATTTCATCTTTCGACCAAAAACAAGCAAGGGGGGGAATACCACAAAGAGAGAGTGTTCCTATTAAAAAGGCCGTTTTTGTAATCGGGACATGTTTTGTCAAACCACCCATAAGAATCATATTCTGACTTTTATCGGGAGAATATCCAACTATAGCTTCCATTGAATGAATAATGGATCCAGATCCTAAAAACAACAAAGCTTTCGAATAAGCATGAGTAATCAAATGAAATAAAGCAGATCGATAAGACCCCATACCTAGAGCTAACATCATATAACCCAGTTGAGACATTGTAGAATAGGCTAAACCTCGCTTAATGTCTTTTTGAGCAAGAGCTAACGTGGCCCCTAAGAGTACTGTTATTATACCTATCAAAGATATTATATACATTATAGAAGGGATAACTATAAAAAGAGGAAGAAGCCGAGCTACAAGAAAAATCCCCGCCGCTACCATAGTAGCAGCATGTATAAGAGCCGAAATGGGAGTAGGGCCCTCCATGGCATCAGGTAACCATACATGAAGAGGAAATTGTGCGGATTTAGCAATAGGACCTACAAATAATAGAAATGCACACAAAGTAAGGAATAAGAGATTTACTCTATTATTTAAAATTAAATTATTGAATATTTCGAACAAATCCTGAAATTCAAAACTGCCAGTTATCCAATAAAGACCTAAAATTCCTAATAATAAACCAAAGTCTCCTACACGATTAGTTATCCAATTTGATTTTTTTTCAGTAAATGTAAATAGCAGAATTGTGGCTAG
>NW_010921711.1:0-17352 GCF_000633955.1 Camelina sativa
CGATCGCCGTCATCGAGCTGCCCCAAAGTCCATCTCCAAGCCACCAGACTGACCCCAACTACTCCTATGACAGCATGCAGATGGATGTGGAAAACTTCTTCCACAACCCCTAAGGTACCATCATCACCTTCACTTGTAAATAACATTGCATTTCATGTTGTGCTTTGTTTTGTTTTTAATCTTGAATCCTCAATCAAATTTCTTTCACATAGGGGACTGTGTGATTTAAGTTTGGGGGAGGGTTTGAGATAGCATTTGACATTGTGTTTTGTGTTCTTATTTCAAATTTTTATCATCATCATGTTAGCACTTGCATAAGCATCTAAGGCATAGAAAAACCATAAAAATTTGAAAATTTTTGAAAAAATCTTCATAAAAAAAGAGTGTTCATGTAGTTTGCATTGCATATTAGGATCTTGTTTAGCATGTTTCATGTAGGATTGTATAATATTTGCATTAGGGATCTATGATGAGTATTTCCTTGTTAGCTAGCCTATTCACTAGACTAGGATCAATGCCCAAGTTAATAGTACTTTGATGCTAGTTGAGTAGTTAGAAGCATAAGATTGAACCAAGCATTAAATTCTTGCATTGCATTTGGCCTAAATTGAAGCATGTTGTGATTTGAAACTATTTCCTATTTATAAGAACCTAATATTGACTTTTAATTATCAATATGTGCATTGCTTTAAACTCATGGATACCATATACATACTTGGATCATCTTTCTCCTTTTTACCACTCTTGTTGATCCAAGTAGCTGATTAAATCATTAAGATCAGTTCCCCTACCCCTAAACCAAACCTTCTTTCAAGCCTTGTTGATTCTTGAGTGTGTGAGGCCTATTTTTGGGATTGAGCTTGGTAGAAAGTGTTAGGTTTGAACTGACAAGAGTAAGACCTTGTGTAGTTCTAGTTTGCATTTTTCAAACTAGATAGGACTAGGTGGTTCACTTGTTGGGTTTGGGACTTGGTTGTTTTGAAAAGAAAAGAAAGAAAAGAGAAAAAAAAAGGGTAGAGTCTTTAAGAGGAGATTGTGTTTAAGTAAAGTCTAGTGAAAGGATGGGAAGTAAAGTGTTGATTAAGATGGTTCTAGTTAAGAAAAAGAAAAGAAAGAAAAGAAAAGTCTAGCAAAATGCTTATATGTCTTAAGAATAAGAAGAAAAGAGAACCATAGCAATAAGAAAGAATCCCCCATTCCACTAGAAAGATCAAATAAGAAACATCTCCTAAGACTTGAAAACCAAAAGAGAAAAGGGTTAAAGAGAAAAGAAGAAGCAAAGGGTAGCACTAGGATCATAAGGGTTTAGATTGCTAGGATAAACACTTTGGGTACCTTTGGGTAGACAAGGTTTTATTCTTGTATGAGTTTAGGTGTTCTTACCTTTAGCATTCTTCTAAAGCTCAATCCATTTTCATGAGAGAACCTTGATATTGACAAGCCCCACTCTAAAAAGAGACCATCATTGTCTCAAAACCCTTTATTACCAAGCCAAATGAGTTTAAGCATTGCATAGAGTTGATTCATGTTCTTGTTTAATGAATGTTAAAGGAAATGGTTGATTTGAATGCATGTGGATAACTAAGGCTCAAATCAATAAAGGTTGTGATATGCTTGTCTAAAGTCTTTAAATTCCAGCTCATTCAACTTGCATCATAGTACTAGTAACTTGGACATTGATTCTAGATGGTCTATTTGCAAGCTTAAGGAGCTGAGATCCCACTTTCAAACCTCACTTACCTTCTTATGTCTTTGATTATTTGCTTGAGGGCAAGCAAAGACTAAGTTTGGGGGTGTTGATGTTCATATATTTTACCTTGTTTTCCCTTAGTTTATTCACATCTTTTGCATCTTTTTCTATCCATTTAGGCCATTATTGTGTAGCTTTAGCACTAATCATGCATTAGGGCTTAGTTGCATTGCATTTGCATCTTTTCATGCATAAACAGGTGATTTTGGAGCTCAAGGAGCATGGAAGCAATGGAGAAGAGATGTGAAGCAATCTTGAGGAGGAAACAAGGGAGTTAAGGCTGAAACAACAAGGTCCGGAGTCCAACTCGACCGCACACTCGACCAGACACTCGACCGTGTGCTGAGGAGGACTCGACCGAGTGGAGATTGCACGTGAGAAGCCAGGTCGACCCCTAGCTCGACCGAGCACAGGTCGAGTTGACCGAGCCGTTGACTGCTTTGACTTTTTCTATTTTTAGGGCTTCCACTTCCCCACTATATAAGACCTTGTACCTGCAGCCACCAAAGTGTCCAGCTTTTTAGATATTCCCAAAAACCTAGTTTTTACCTTTTTTAGCATTATTCCTTTTGCATTTTATTAGATTTTGTACTTGTTTAAGAAAACTCTTAGATTCTTCAATATTGTTGGTTCAATAACTTTCTTAATATTGAGAATTTGAGTTTCATCCTTTGATTAATATTGAAGATCTCAGTTTTATCTTTCTAATAATGCAAGTTTCAATATTTTCTGGGTTTTTGATTTGTTTCATCATGTCTTGTTGTGAGTAGTCTTCTTAGGATCTTGAGGATGGGTTAGGAAGGATTGATCTTGTGGTTTATGTGATTTGGTCAAGCTTGATTGTTGTAGATCTCTTCTAGGCTAGATGTTCTTAAGGCTGATCCTGAACTGAGAGGTTAGGATCTGATTTCAAGCTTCTTAGCATCACACCAATGTTTAAGAAGCATAGATAAGGCTAGATCTAGAGCTTACCATTAGGCTTGCTAAGAGATTAGAGGTCTTGTTTGGTTTGAGATGTATTGCTTAATGCCTGCTTGTGTAGATTCTTTACTGTGTGAGAACAAGTCTAGAATTGCATAGGTTTGATTGTTTCTTGACCATGAGAGTGGGAGAAACTTGTCTTAGATTTATATGTCTAGAGGTTAGCTCAAAGTTTGCTTGAGATTTGTTGACCAAGTTAGATAACCACAATGATTAGTTCATCCCATGAATCCATCCTCAGGACCTTCTTTGTTTATTGATTTTAAAGTCTTAATCCTGTTGCTTGCTTGTTGATTGATTTGTATTTGCATTGCTCTGTTTTTATTGTATTGCTCTGTTTTCCGGATTTAACCAGCTCGACCTCTCACTCGACCTACACTCGGTCGAGTGCTTGCTCGAGTTCATCCCCAGAACTCTTGTTTATGATTTGTGAATGTCCTGTTTCATTCCTGTTTCATTCTAGTTGCATTCATTTACTTTTCAGTTCATTACTTGTCTTGCATTAGTTCATTAGTAGAAGTTTCGATTTCTGTTCTAGTATCATTACTGTTGCAATCATTCAGTTTCATTTGCATTTAGTTCTTAGTTCTTGTAGTTTATTTTCTGCATTTTACATTTCCATCTTAGGATTGTTAGTGACAAACAATCTTTACATTTGTCTTAACTTAGATTCATATGCACATCTTAACTGTTCACAAACACTCATTTAGGATTGATACCTCTTGTACTGCAATAGCATAAGGGGAATTGAAACACCCATCCATCATTCCTTTCATATCACCATTGCTTACATTCATCATCATTCACCACCATACAAATACTCTTGTGTCAAAATACTCATCATAGATCCCTAATATAAATATTATACAATCCTACATGAAACATGCTAAACAAGATCCTAATATGCAATGGAAACTACATGAACACTCTTTTTTATAAAGATTTTTGCAAAAAATTTTAAAATTTTTAGGGTTTTTCTATCGTTAGTTGCTATGCAAATACTAACATGATGATGCTAAAAATTTGAAATAAGAACACAAAACACAATGTCAAATGCTATCTCAAACCCTCCCCCAAACTTAAATCACACAGTCCTCTGTGTGAAAGAAATTTGTAAGAGGATTGAAGACCAAAAACAAAACACAATTTCAATTGCAATGATATTTACAAGGTAAGGTGATAGTGGTACCTCAAGGATTGGAGAAGAAGTTGTCCACATCCTCTTTCATGCTGTCAAATGAGTAGTTGGGGTCTTGCTGGTGACTTGGAGATGGAGATTGGGGCAGCTCGACGATGGCGATCGACCGTGACTCGGTCGAGTGCGTGTTCAAGTGGGGTGGTCGAGCTGGACCGCGGATGCCAAAATCTTGTCCTTGCTGCTGGTAAAACTGCTGGTAGAGTGTTGGATCCATGAAGTACTGGGGTGGGATGGGAGGGTAACCTGGATAGCCCGGATAAGCAGCTAGAGGTGGGAAACCATAAGGTGATCTGGGTTGGAACTCGGCCGAGTGCATCTGGGGTGCTCGGTCGAGTTGGTGCTCGAGTGACCCGGTCGAGTTCCTCGAAAATGGTTGTTCTCGGCTACTTGAACTCTTTTTCCTATGAATTGGCTCGTACATTGAAGCTCTAGCTGGTTCCACAGGGTTCGCAACTCTTGAAAGNGTCAAAATACTCATCATAGATCCCTAATATAAATATTATACAATCCTACATGAAACATGCTAAACAAGATCCTAATATGCAATGGAAACTACATGAACACTCTTTTTTATAAAGATTTTTGCAAAAAATTTTAAAATTTTTAGGGTTTTTCTATCGTTAGTTGCTATGCAAATACTAACATGATGATGCTAAAAATTTGAAATAAGAACACAAAACACAATGTCAAATGCTATCTCAAACCCTCCCCCAAACTTAAATCACACAGTCCTCTGTGTGAAAGAAATTTGTAAGAGGATTGAAGACCAAAAACAAAACACAATTTCAATTGCAATGATATTTACAAGGTAAGGTGATAGTGGTACCTCAAGGATTGGAGAAGAAGTTGTCCACATCCTCTTTCATGCTGTCGAATGAGTAGTTGGGGTCTTGCTGGTGACTTGGAGATGGAGATTGGGGCAGCTCGACGATGGCGATCGACCGTGACTCGGTCGAGTGCGTGTTCAAGTGGGGTGGTCGAGCTGGACCGCGGATGCCAAAATCTTGTCCTTGCTGCTGGTAAAACTGCTGGTAGAGTGTTGGATCCATGAAGTACTGGGGTGGGATGGGAGGGTAACCTGGATAGCCCGGATAAGCAGCTAGAGGTGGGAAACCATAAGGTGATCTGGGTTGGAACTCGGCCGAGTGCATCTGGGGTGCTCGGTCGAGTTGGTGCTCGAGTGACCCGGTCGAGTTCCTCGAAAATGGTTGTTCTCGGCTACTTGAACTCTTTTTCCTATGAATTGGCTCGTACATTGAAGCTCTAGCTGGTTCCACAGGGTTCGCAACTCTTGAAAGTGCTCTAGTTGAGCTACTTCTCCTCAAAGGGCTTGATGGTGTAGGTGAAGAATTCCCACTCTTCAACTCAGCAATCTCCTTCTTTAAGCCCTTGATAGACTTAGCCATGTTGGTCATCTTCTTCTTCAGCTTATCAAACCTCTTCCCATGCCACTTGCTCCACTTTTGCAAAAGTGTCAACCTCTTGCTATTCTCCCTCACTCCTCTACTATCCCTTGGGTTGGGCTCATAATCCTCAAAGTAAAACTGCTCCTCCCCATCAGCGATTTGTGCATTTCCAGCTTCTTCAACTCTAGGTTGAACTATCCCATCAAACAAGAACTCATCAGCTGGCCAAAAGTCAATGTTGGCTCCTTCTTGAATGGTGGTGAGCTCTTGGTTAGGTAGGATCAATTGCTTCTTTCCAACAGTTGGGAGCTCAAAGTTGAAGATGTGATTTCCTTGATGCATCTCCTTGGCTAGTATGAGAGTGGTGGTGAGGTATCTTGAGTCTATCCACCTTGGTGAAACTCTTTCTCCTCTAAGTGGGACCTTAGCAGCTTGAAGTATTGGAGTGATGATGCCTCCAATGGTTAGGGCTCCTCTTGAACCTTTGTTGTACAGCTTGCCTACCCAGCTCCTCAAGTCTATCATGTGGTCAATAAGCACCATTCCAAGATCAGTCTCCACAGTGCTCCCAAGAATGATGGTTCCATCTCTTGCTTGAAGGATGATCCCATTCAAAGCCATGTCAATCATCTTGAGCTCTCCTTCATTTAGATTTCCAGTTTCCTTCCTAGCAAAGAAGGTGTTGGCAAGAGCTTTGTGGAAGTATCTTAGAACTGGGCTTCTTATCTTTGAACTCTTGGTCTTGGAGGATGAATAGGTGATGTTGTCTCCAATGGTTTCCCAAATGGAATAGAGCTCCTCTCTTGGTATCATCAAGCTCCTATTGCTCTCAACCTCAAAACCAAACACATTGGCTATCTTCTTCATTGAAAGCTCATACTTCTTCCCCTTGATTGTGAAGGCAATGTGACCAGCTCCAAACTCAGCATCCTTCCTTGCATATGTATGCAGCTTGACTATGGCCAAAAACTCACAACTTTCCTCCTTGTAGCCCTCAATGCGAAGCCCCATGAACTTGGTTAAGTTGCTCTTCTCAAAAAGATGCTCCACATCTTCATCAATGGCTAGCTTCTCCATGGTTTCCTTGTGTGGATATCTAGTCCCCAAGAACTCCATGCTCATGAAGGCTTCATAAAGTTGCCTCTTTGTCAAACCACAAGATTCTGCTTCTCCATCATCCTCTCCCTCTTCTTCTTCATCTCCTTCCTCACTCTCACTTTCACTCTCCTCTTGTTCAACCTCAACTCATGGCCTCTTCCCTTTTGCCTTGTGTCTCCTCATGAACTCATTAAGGGTTGGCTCCCTTTCTTCCTCACTTTCGGTTCTCTCAGGATCTTCCTCAACTGACTGGTTCCTTGGATACGGCACCTGGCTCGACCGACCACTCGGACCACCACTCGGTCGAGTGCTTGCTCGAGTGGGGCGTCGAGTGGTTCTCCCAGCTTCTCCTCTTGATTCAAGGCTAGCATCACGACGTTCCATGGAGCTTGCAGCCGCTTGTTGAGACTTCCTGGTCATTCTTGATGACATTTTTGAACAGAACTGAAGGGAATAGACTCAAAGCGTAAGGTTAATAGGTTAGTGACCCAAAAACTTTAAAAGGGCTAAGCTTGAGCAAAAGATGAACTTTGAGAGAGATTTTAAAACTTGATTTTTGTTGTTTTGAGCAAATGAGAGAGTGTGAGAGGTATAGGATCGTGCAAGCTCTATTTAAAGAAGCTAAGGGGACAAGGAGACAAGGGTGGGGCGTCCATACCATTCAAATTTGAAATGGGAATCTTTGACCTGCTTTTTGCTGCCACTCGACCCCACACTCGACTGTACACGGTCGAGCACCTTGACCAAATTTTGAAATTTCAAAATTTTTCTTCTTGTTCTTCCCTCCACTCGATCGTTCTAGTGATTTGAAGATCAAATGGGCCTCAATTCCTTTCCAGCTCGGTCGAGTACCTCTCGTGGGTAGGTCGAGTGGGCTTGCGAGTCTCCTTCTCCAAGTCTAATTCCCTCCTTACCCAACTACATTCTCACCTAAAGGCCTGTCCAACACAAACAAAAAAGAAAACACATCAAAACTACAAGGAAAATAAACCATATTTACAAAGGATACCTTAGGGACTTCCTCCCTAGTGAGCTTGTTTAAAGTCACTAAGCTTGACTTTGGTGTCCTTTTTAGACTTGGTTTAGATACCAAGGAGGTGATGAAATCCTCCCTGGAACCTCTTGATCACTGTGAAGTTGATCCTTGATCACCTCACCCTTAACACACAAACCATGTTTCTTCTTGATTTTGAGCCTTGGTCTTGCCTTCCTTAAGGACCTCTTGTTCAGCTTAACTTGAAGATCCTCAACCATACTAGTCAACTCTTGAACTGACCTCTTAAGCTTTTCCACAGAATCATCTTGAAAGGAGAGCTTAGCCTTTGGAGTTGCTTCACCACTTGAACCTTCTTGACCTCCTTTGTCCTTGATAGTAAAAGGTTGATCATCAATGGTAGGAAGGTTGGTTGGGTTATAGATGTTAAACTTCATGGCTATATCTTCAGCAATGTTCAAGGTCACAAGACCCTCTTTGACATCAATAACTGCTCCAACAGTGGCTAGGAATGGCCTTCCAAGAATGATTGGATCTTCAGGTTCCTTGTCCATCTCCAACACCACAAAATCAGTGTGAACCCTTGCCTTCCCTATCTTGACTGGGACATTCTCCAACCTTCCAACTATCTCCTTGTTTGACCCATCAGCTAAACATATATGAAGGTTGGTGGACTTGAAATCAGTTCTCCCAAGCTTTTGTGCTATGGAGTATGGCATCACACTTGTTGAAGCTCCCAAATCACAAAGGCATTGGTTGTAGTGAATATAGCTAAGTGTGCAAGGCAGATAGAATGGACCTGGATCCTTAAGCTTGATTGGAATGATAACTCCTCCAAGGTCCTCAAGATCCTTCTCATCTTGAGCTTCAGCCTTCTTCTTTGACAAATCAAGCAAAAAATCTTTGTAGAGAGGATATGGATCATACTGTTCCAAGGCAGGTCCTCTCTCTTCTTCTTGGTAAGCAATGGTGATCTCTTGTATGGCCAACACTTCCTCAACCACAGCTTCTTCAATCACAACCACTTCCTTCAAAACCTTCTCTTCCTCTTGTTGCTTAGCCATCATCTCCTTTCTCTCAATGATTTCCCTAAGCTCCTTAATCTTTTGTGCTTTGAAACGTCCTGGGAATGGAAGAGGTGGCTTGTAAGCAGGAGGAATGTACTTAGCAGGCTTGACAGCTTCTGAGTCTGCAACTCGATCGACCACTCGAGCATGCACTCGATCGAGTGGCTGTTCGAGTACTTGGTCGAGTGCAATAACGGACTCCAGTTGCTTTGCACAAACGTCACTTGGGGCTTCAGTAACTAATGAATTCCCCCAAACTTGGACTTCACTGTCCTCAGTGACTTCCTCATCAGAGATATGAATGGCTTTTGCAGTGAACTCCCTTGGATTTTGAACAGCTTTTCCAGGGAGTTGGTTGGGTTTAGGAGCTGAAGTAGAGGCAATGTTACTCTCCATATACTTCATTCTGGAGTTGAGACCTTCAAACTTCATGTTCAGATCATTGTACTGTGATGTGAGCCTTTGATTCAACTCAGCAAACTGCTTGGCTTCCTCAATCTTGCCTTGTGTTTGCCCAATCAACAACTGTTGCATCATTGCTCTTAAGTCTTGTTCCTGGCCTTGGTTAGTCTGAAACCCTGGTGGGGGACACAATTGGGGCTGGAACACTTGGTGTTGTTGCTTGGGGATGTAGTTTTGTTGCTGTTGAGGTTGAGGAGGTGGATAGACCTGGTCTTGAGGGTTGGCCACATTGGTGCTCCTATAAGAGAGATTGTTGTTCTTGAAACCTCCTTGGTTGTAGCCTTTGAATCCTCCCTGGTTCTGCATGTAGCACAACTCAGCAAATTCAGGCTCCCCCTCTTGAACTGGAGCTTCCTCTTCACCAATGAAGTGAATGGACTTGGATTGGCTGAGGAGGATCTTGTCAAGCTTCTCATTGACCATCTTCAAATCCTTCTTATACTTGTCCTCTTGATCAGTTGAGGAGCTCCTTATGGTCCTATCATAGTCCTCATTATAATTGCCATCAGATTGAGCAAGATTCTCAACTAATTCCCATCCTTCTTCCACATTCTTGTTGAGGAAGTTGCCATTAGAGGCTGTGTCAAGAAGCATTCTTATCTTGGGAAGCACTCCTCTATACAAGGTGCTTAGAAGTGACTCATTGCTGAAGCCATGGTGAGGACACTGAGTTTGGAATCCTTTAAACCTCTCCCAAGCTTCACAAAAGCTCTCATTATTCCTTTGAGCAAACCCAGAAATCTCATTCCTCAGCCTAGCAGTCCTTGCATTGGAGAAGAACTTGGCCAGAAAAGCTTTCTTGCATGCATCCCATGTGGTGATAGCTCCAGTAGGTAGAGTCTTCTCCCAAAGGTGAGCTTTGTCTCCAAGAGAAAATGGGAAGAGTCTTAATTTGAATCCATCTTCACTCACTCCATTGATCTTAGTGAGTCCACATATTCTGTCAAACTCATCAAGGTGATCTAGTGGATCCTCCATTGGCAACCCATGAAACTTGTTTGCTTGTATCATTGAGATCAATCCACTCTTGATCTCAAAGTTATTGTTTGCTACTGAAGGTGGCACAATTCCAGCCCTTTGGTTGTGGGTATTGGGTGCATCTCCTGCACCAATGTGCCTTGGTCTTTGCTCATGGATAGCTTGTTGCTCCATGATGTCTTGACCTTGTTGTTGTTGAACTACTCTTCCTTGCTTATGTCTCAAACCCTTTTGTAGCCTGTGGATGTTGTCAATAGGCTGTTGAAGACTATCTTTGCCTTTTGACCTTGTGTGCATCAACAAACTCTACTACAGACTCGAACAGGTACACGGTCGAGCGCAGGCTCGAGTGGGTGGTCGAGTCGACTGGGAAGTAATGGCTAATTTGATCCGGCTTCTGGCTCGATCAAGTGCTCGATCACAGCTCGGTCGAGTGGTGGTCGAGTAGGTGGTCGAGTGGGTACCTGAAACACAAAACAGCCAAGCAAAGGAAGATTCCAGTTCAGTAACTTCACAAGTGTTTAAAACGAACTTAATCTTAGACTAATAATGATCCTAAATGTCACAAAACACACTCAAATGGGCAACGGCGCCAAATTGAAACTGACTTTCTTTGTGGTGTATGAATGAATGATGTATGGAATGATGATGTATGGAATGAATAGAAGTCAGGGTGTTTCAATTCCCCTTATGCAGTTGCAGTATAAGAGGTGTCAATCCTATCTGAGTGATTGTGAACAATTAAGATGTGCATATGAGTCTAAGTCAAGCCAATTGTAAAGATTGTTTGTCACTAACAATCCTAAAATGAGATATGAAATGCAGAAAGTAAAAACAACTAGAACAAGATACTAAATGCAAACAGAACAGACAAATTAAAGCTATAATGAAACTAGAACAGAGATAGACACTATGCTAATGAACTAATGCAAGACAAGTAATGAACAGGAAACTACGTGAATGCAATGGAAATGAAACAGGAATGAAACAAGACAATCACAAATCAAAAACACAAGTTCTGGGGATGAACTCGAGCAGCACTCGACCGAGTGTAGGTCGAGTACGTGGTCGAGCTAGACTTAAACGTGAAAACAGAGCAACACAAGAAAAACAGAGCAATGCTAAAACTAATCAAACAACAAGCAAGCAATGATATTTAGACTAAGATTTCAATAAACAAAGAAGGCCTTGAGGAGGGATTCATGGGCTGAGCTAATCATTGTGGTTATCTAACTTGGTCAACAAATCTCAAGCAAACTTTGAGCTGATCTCTAGACATACTATTCTAAGACATGTTTAATCCACTCTCATGGCAAGAAACAATCAAACCTATGCATTTCTAGACTTGTTCTCACAAAGAAAAGAATCTACACAAGCAGGCATTAAGCAATACATCTCAAACCAAACAAGACTTCTAATCTCTTAGCAAGCCTAATGGTAAGCTCTAGATCTAGCCTTATCTATGCTCCTTAGACATTGGTGTGATGTTAAGATGCTTGAAATCAAACCCTACCTTCTCAGATATAGGATCAGCATTAAGATCATCTAGCCTAGAAGAGATCTACAACAATCAAGCTTGACCAAATCAAACAAACCACAAGATCAACCCAGCCTAACCCATCCTCAAGGTCCTAAACAAACTACTCACAAGAACACATGGTGAAATATGTCAAAAACCCAGAAAATATTGAAACTTGCATCATTAGAAAGATGAAACAGAGATCTACAATATTGATGAAGAAATAAAACTCGAAATCTTAATATTTTGAAAGTTATGAAACAAACAAAATACAAGAATCTAGTCTTTCTTTCTTAAACAAGTACAAAATCTAAAATAAAAGAAAGTGCAAAAGGAATAAAATCTAAAAAAGGTAAAAACTAGGTTTTAGACTCTCTAAAAAGCTGGACTCTTTGGTGGCTGCAGGTACAAGGGCCTTATATAGGAGGTGAGGTGGAAGCCCTAAAAATACAAAAAGTCAAAGTAGTCAACGGCTCGGTCAACTCGACCAGTGCTCGGTCGAGTGGCTGGTCGAGCTGGCTTCTCTCGTGCATTCTCCACTCGGTCGAGTCCTCCTCAGCACACGGTCGAGTGGTGGTCGAGTGGTGCGGTCGAGTTGGACTCCGGACCTTGATTCTACAGCCTTAACTCTCTTGTTTTCTCCTCAGGATTGCTTCACTTCTCCTCAGCATTGCTTCCATGCTCCTTAAGCTCCAAAATCACCTGTTTATGCATGAAAAGATGCAAATGCAATGCAACTATACTCTAATGCATGATTAGTCCTAAAGCTACACAATAATGGCCTAAATGGATAGCAAAAGATGCAAAAGTTGTGAATAAACTAAGGGAAAACAAGGTAAAATATATGAACATCAACACCCCCAAACTTAGTCTTTGCTTGCCCTCAAGCAAATAATCAAGACAAAAGAAGGTAGGTGAGGTTTGAAAGTGGGATCTCAGCTCCTAAAGCTTGCAAATAGACTATCTAGAATCAATGTCCAAGTTACTAGTACTATGATGCAAGTTGAATGAGCTATACTTAAAGACTTTAGACAAGCATATCACAACCTTCACTGATTTGAGCCTTAGACATCCACATGCATTCAAATCAACCATTTCCTTTAACATTCATTAATCAAGAACATGAATCAATTCTATGCAATGCTTAAACTCATTTGGCTTGGCAGTAAAAGGTTTAGAGACAATGATGGTCTCTTTTTAGAGTAGGGCTTATCAATATCAAGGTTCTCTCATAAAAAATGGATTGAGCTTTAGAAGAATGCTAAAGGTAAGAACACTTAGACACATACAAGAACAAAACCTTGTCTACCCAAAGGCACCCAAAGTGTTTATCCTATCAATCTAAACCCAATTGATCCTAGTGCTACCCTTTAACTTCTTTTCTTCTTTTTCACCCTTTTCTCTTTTGGTTTTAAAGTCTTAGGAGAGGTTTCTTATTTGATCTTTCTAGTGGAATGGGGGATTCTTACTTATTTGCTATGGTTCTCTTTTCTTCTTATTCTTAAGACATATAAGCATTTTGCTAGACTTCTCTTTTCTTTCTTTCTTTTCTTTAACTAGAACCATCTTTAAACAACCTTATTCTTCCCATTCTTTCACTAGACTTTAAATTTTCTTAAACACATTCCCCTCCTAAAGACTCTAACCTTTTCTTTCTCTTTTTCCTCTTTTCTTTTCATAACAGCCAAGTCCCAAACCCAACAAGTGAACCACCTAGTCCTATCTAGTTTGAAAAATGCAAACTAGAACTACACAAGGCTTTACTCTTGTCAGTTCAAACCTAACACTTTCTACCAAGCTCAATCCCAAAAATAGGCCTCACACACACAAGAATAAACATGGCTTGAAAGAAGGTTTGGTTTAGGGGTAGGGGAACTGATTCTTAATGAGGAAATCAGCTACTTGGATCAACAAGAGTGGTAAAAAGGAAGAAGATGATCCAAATATGTATATGGTATCCATGAGTTTAAAGCAATGCACACATTGATAATTGAAAGTCAATATTAGGTTCTTATAAATAGGAAATGGTTTCAAATCTCAACATGCTTCAATTTAGACCAAATGCAATGTAGGAATTCAAGGCTTGGTTCAATCTTATTCTAACCACTCAACTAGCATCAAAGTACTATTAACTTGGGCATTGATCCTAGTCTAGTGAATAAACAAGCTAACAAGGGAATACTCATCATAGATCCCTAATGCAAATACTATACAATCCTACATGAAACATGCTAAACAAGATCCTAATGTGCAGTGCAAACTACATGAACACTTTTTTTTTATAAAGATTTTTGCAAAAATTTTCAAATTTTTAGGGTTTTTCTATGCCTTAGATGCTATGCAAGTATTAACATGATGATGCTAAAAATTTGAAATAAGAATCACAAAACACAATGTCAAATGCTATCTCAAACCCTCCCCCAAACTTAAATCACACAGTCCCTGTGTGAAAGAAATTTGATTGAGGATTCAAGATGAAAAAAAAAAAACAAAACACAATGTCAAATGCTATGATATCTACAAGGGAAGGTGATAGTGGTACCTTAGGGATTGTGGAAGTAGTTGTCCACATCCATCTGCATGCTGTCATAGGAGTAGTTGGGGTCTTGCTGGTGACTTGGAGGTGGAGATTGGGGCAGCTCGACGATGGGAATCGACCGGGACTCGGTCGAGTACGTGCTCGAGTGGGGGGGGTCGAGCTGGACCACGAGTGTCAAAATGTTGACCTTGCTGCTGGTAGAACTGCTGGTAGAGTGCTGGATCCATGAAGTACTGGGGTGGGATGGGAGGGTAACCTGGATATCCTGGATAAGCAGCTGGAGGTGGGAAGCCATAGGGTGATCTGGGCTGGAACTCGGCCGAGTGCATTGGAGGTGCTCGGTCGAGTGGGTGCTCGAGTGACCCGGTCGAGTACCTTGAAAATGGTTGTTCTCGGGTACTTGAGCTCCTCTTCCTCTGATTTGGCTCATACATTGAAGCCCTAGCTGGTTCCACAGGGTTCGCAACTCTAGAAAGTGCTCTAGTTGAGCTACTCCTCCTCAAAGGGCTTGATGGTGTAGGTGAAGAATTCCCACTCTTCAACTCAGCAATCTCCTTCTTTAAGCCCTTGATAGACTTAGCCATGTTGGTCACCTTCTTCTTCAGCTTATCAAACCTCTTCCCATGCCACTTGCTCCACTTTTGCAAAAGTGTCAACCTCTTGCTATTCTCCCTCACTCCTCTACTATCCCTTGGGTTGGGCTCATAATCCTCAAAGTAAAACTGCTCCTCCCCATCAGCGATTTGTGCATTTCCAGCTTCTTCAACTCTAGGTTGAACTATCCCATCAAACAAGAACTCATCAGCTGGCCAAAAGTCAATGTTGGCTCCTTCTTGAATGGTGGTGAGCTCTTGGTTAGGTAGGATCAATTGCTTCTTTCCAACAGTTGGGAGCTCAAAGTTGAAGATGTGATTTCCTTGATGCATCTCCTTGGCTAGTATGAGAGTGGTGGTGAGGTATCTTGAGTCTATCCACCTTGGTGAAACTCTTTCTCCTCTAAGTGGGACCTTAGCAGCTTGAAGTATTGGAGTGATGATGCCTCCAATGGTTAGGGCTCCTCTTGAACCTTTGTTGTACAGCTTGCCTACCCAGCTCCTCAAGTCTATCATGTGGTCAATAAGCACCATTCCAAGATCAGTCTCCACAGTGCTCCCAAGAATGATGGTTCCATCTCTTGCTTGAAGGATGATCCCATTCAAAGCCATGTCAATCATCTTGAGCTCTCCTTCATTTAGATTTCCAGTTTCCTTCCTAGCAAAGAAGGTGTTGGCAAGAGCTTTGTGGAAGTATCTTAGAACTGGGCTTCTTATCTTTGAACTCTTGGTCTTGGAGGATGAATAGGTGATGTTGTCTCCAATGGTTTCCCAAATGGAATAGAGCTCCTCTCTTGGTATCATCAAGCTCCTATTGCTCTCAACCTCAAAACCAAACACATTGGCTATCTTCTTCATTGAAAGCTCATACTTCTTCCCCTTGATTGTGAAGGCAATGTGACCAGCTCCAAACTCAGCATCCTTCCTTGCATATGTATGCAGCTTGACTATGGCCAAAAACTCACAACTTTCCTCCTTGTAGCCCTCAATGCGAAGCCCCATGAACTTGGTTAAGTTGCTCTTCTCAAAAAGATGCTCCACATCTTCATCAATGGCTAGCTTCTCCATGGTTTCCTTGTGTGGATATCTAGTCCCCAAGAACTCCATGCTCATGAAGGCTTCATAAAGTTGCCTCTTTGTCAAACCACAAGATTCTGCTTCTCCATCATCCTCTCCCTCTTCTTCTTCATCTCCTTCCTCACTCTCACTTTCACTCTCCTCTTGTTCAACCTCAACTCATGGCCTCTTCCCTTTTGCCTTGTGTCTCCTCATGAACTCATTAAGGGTTGGCTCCCTTTCTTCCTCACTTTCGGTTCTCTCAGGATCTTCCTCAACTGACTGGTTCCTTGGATACGGCACCTGGCTCGACCGACCACTCGGACCACCACTCGGTCGAGTGCTTGCTCGAGTGGGGCGTCGAGTGGTTCTCCCAGCTTCTCCTCTTGATTCAAGGCTAGCATCACGACGTTCCATGGAGCTTGCAGCCGCTTGTTGAGACTTCCTGGTCATTCTTGATGACATTTTTGAACAGAACTGAAGGGAATAGACTCAAAGCGTAAGGTTAATAGGTTAGTGACCCAAAAACTTTAAAAGGGCTAAGCTTGAGCAAAAGATGAACTTTGAGAGAGATTTTAAAACTTGATTTTTGTTGTTTTGAGCAAATGAGAGAGTGTGAGAGGTATAGGATCGTGCAAGCTCTATTTAAAGAAGCTAAGGGGACAAGGAGACAAGGGTGGGGCGTCCATACCATTCAAATTTGAAATGGGAATCTTTGACCTGCTTTTTGCTGCCACTCGACCGCACACTCGACTGTACACGGTCGAGCACCTTGACCAAATTTTGAAATTTCAAAATTTTTCTTCTTTGTCTTCCCTCCACTCGATCATTCTACAGAAATGAGAATCGAATGGGCTTTACTTCTTTGCCAACTCGGTCGAGTACCTCTCGTGGGCTGGTCGAGTGGGCTTGCGTTTCTCCTTCCCCAAGTCCAAATTTCTCCATACCCATCTAAACTTTCATTAAAAGGCCTGCCCAACACAAACATAAAAGAAAACACATCAAAACTACTAAGAAAATAAAGCATATTTACAAAGGATACCTTAGGGACTTCCTCCCTAGTGAGCTTGTTTAGAGTCACTAAGCTTGACTTTGGTTGCTTTCTTAGACTTAGTCTAGATACCAAGGAGGTGATGAAATCCTCCCTGGAACCTCTTGATCACTGTGAAGTTGATCCTTGATCACCTCACCCTTAACACACAAACCATACTTTTTCTTGATTTTGAGCCTTGGTCTTACTTTCCTCAAAGACCTCTTGTTTAGCATGACTTGGAGATCCTCAACCATACCAGTCAACTCTTGAACTAACCTCTTAAGCTTTTCCACAGAATCCTCTTGAAGAGAGGGCTCAGCCTTTGGAGTTGCTTTGTCACTTAAACCTTCATGACCACCTTTGTCCTCTATAGTAAATGGTTGATTATCAATGGTAGGAAGGTTGGTTGGGTTATAGATGTTGAACTTCATAGCTATACCCTCAGCAATGTTCAAGGTCACAAGACCTTCCTTGACATCAATAACTGCTCCAACAGTGGCTAAGAATGGTCTCCCAAGAATGATAGGATCTTCAGGCTCCTTATCCATCTCTAGGACCACAAAATCAGTGTGAACCCTTGCTCTCCCTATCTTCACTGGAATGTTCTCCAACTTGCCAACCACATCTCTATTTGACCCATCAGCTAGGCATACATGAAGGTTGGTGGACTTGAAGTCA